>NC_053389.1:347589-371686 GCF_905171765.1 Bufo bufo | reverse complement strand
ACAGGCACGTCCCCATAAAATGCTGTCCTTACGTGGCATATTCAGATGACCGGACCACTTTAATGGTGTACTGCAACTTTAAGGTAAAATTAAAGGGAACCTGTCACCTAGAAAACGCATATTAAATGGCCAGCAGTACCTTATTGCAGTCTGCAGTATGATTATAAAGGTGTCTGTCTCTTTTCTGTGCAATGCGGCAACAGTCTGAAAAAACTTCTATTCAACGGGCCACGCCATGTAAACGATTGTCTTGAAGTCAAGGGGGGGGGGGGGGGGCATCGGCTTTCTCGCCTGAGGTCAAGCGCGCCGTGCCCCCTTTACCTCCCCATAGCGTTTGAGTGATAGGATTTCCTTCACTACTGGACGCTTGAATGTAGTCTTGTGCATGCGCTGTGTCCCTGCAATACCGGCGCCTGCGCACTGTTCCATTCCACTATGAGTTGGTGTTCAAAAGCTCAATGCTCAGGCACTCACACACGAGAGCCCGCGCATGCGCGAGACTACATTCAAGCGACTGGCAGTGAAGGAATCGGGCATCCTATCAATTAAACGCTATGTGGAGGTAAAGGGGGCTGGGCGCGCTTGACTTCAAGACTATCGTTTACATAGCGTGGCCCGTTGAATAAAAGTGTTTTTTTTTCTTTTGCCGCATTGCACAGAAAAGACAGACCCCTTTTATAATCCTACTACAGGCTGCAATAAGGTACTGCTGGCGGTTTTAAGATGCATTTTCTAGATCACAGGTTCCCTTTAAGTTCTCTCAAAGTTTATTTCAGATGAAGATAGGTTTATGATCTGTATATAGACTAACGGGAAGGAATATATCATTTATTTTTTGTGCTTGGCGGAAGTACCTTGCTCTATTCATTGGTTTTGTTTTAATTCCGCACAAAAAAATAAAATAAAACGATCCCCCATAAAATGTACCATACTTATTTCTTTAACCACTTCAGCCCCCCTAGCTTAAACCTCCTTAATGACCAGACCACTTTTTACACTTCTGACCTACACTACTTTCACCGTTTATTGCTCGGTCATGCAACTTACCACCCAAATGAATTTTACCTCCTTTTCTTCTCACTAATAGAGCTTTCATTTGGTGGTATTTCATTGCTGCTGACATTTTAACTTTTTTTGTTATTAATCGAAATTTACCGAAATTTTAGCAAAAAAAAGACATTTTTCACTTTCAGTTGTAAATTTTTTTTTAAAAAAAACTACATTTCTATATAAATTTTTCTCTACATTTATTGACCTACATGTCCTTTGATAAAAAAAAAAATGCAATAAGTGTATATTTATTGGTTTGGGTAAAAGTTATAGCGTTTACAAACTATGGTACAAAAATGTGAATTTCCGCATTTTGAAGCAGCTCTGACTTTCTGAGCACCTGTCATGTTTCCTGAGGTTCTACAATGCCCAGACAGTACAAACACCCCACAAATAACCCCATTTCGGAAAGTAGACACCCTAAGGTATTCGCTGATGGGCATAGTGAGTTCATAGAACTTTTTATTTTTTGTCACAAGTTAGTGGAAAATGATGATTTTTTTTTTTCTTACAAAGTCTCATATTCCACTAACTTGTGACAAAAAATAAAAACTTCCATGAACTCACTATGCCCATCACAAAATACCTTGGGGTATCTTCTTTCCAAAATGGGGGTCACTTGTGGGGTATTTATACTGCCCTGGCATTTTAGGGGCCCTAATGCGTGAGAAGTAGTTTGAAATTCAAATGTGTAAAAAATGTCCTGTGAAATCCTAAAGGTGCTCTTTAGAATTTGGGCCCCTTTGCACACCTAGGCTGCAAAAGTGTCACACATGTGGTATCGCCGTATTCAGGAGAAGTTGGGCAATGTGTTTTGGGGTGTCTTTTTACATATACCCATGCTGGGTGAGAGAAATATCTCTAAAAGTCAACTCATTTCCCATTTTTTTTTTTTTTATACAAAGTTGTTATTTTAGAGAGAGATTTTCCTGTCGCCCATGACAGCACCACCAGAGAGGAGGATCCGCCCCCACGAGACAGGAAACCTGCAGAACAAAAAGGGCGGACACTCTCCTCCCCTTCAGTGTGGTTTCCTGTCTCTGGCGGGAAGCCTGCAGCATGGAAGCAACAGATCCCTCTCTCTGGTGGCGCTCCGCTACTGACCTGCGGTCCCTGGTAAGGTGGCGGCATCGAGGTGCGCTAAGGGCTGAGCAGAGGCACAGCTGAGCTCCAGAGGGGGTATTCAGTGTGCTGGAGCAGTGGAAAGCCGACACCTTCATGGAGGTGCCGTGAAGATTGAACGCCGGCCACCAGGGGGAGGAAGAGGAGGGGCTTTGGCAGTGAGAAGCCGGGTAGCGCTCCTGCGGTCATGTGACCGGCGTGAACGTCGGCAATGACGTCATCTTCAGGCGCCCTTTGAGAGGAGCGCGAGTTTCGTTAGCCGGCGTCTGTTTGCGACCTGGCTAATCCTGTCTGCACATCATGGAGGAAGACAAGCTTTCTGAGGAGCCTGCTGTCCCTCCTGCTTTGATTAAGCCTAAAAAAGTAGTGGCCAAAAAGAAGAATAAAGAATGTGTATTGTGTACAGTGGGTTTGCCTTCTGACTGGGATAAAAAAATGTGCCAGCAACTGTATAGACAGAACTGTAGCAGAAGAGTCTCCTTCTTTTTACAAGTGTCTACAGATGTTGGTTCGGTCAGAGGTTAACTCCTCCATGACTGCCAAGAGGGAGCAGAAGCCTATTCGTAAAGAATCCTTGCGAATTCCCATTTCTTCAGAAGGAGAGGAAGATATTCCCTCTTCAGTAGTTGAGCTTTCTGACGTCTCGTCCCGATCCCCTTCTGATGAGGAAGAAGGTGGGGGGGGAGACCGTGTTTCCCTGTGGAAGATACTGAGAAGCTTTTAAAGGCCGTTCGCTCAACTATGGGCATAGAAGAGACCCGGGAGCCCCGTTCTTTTCAGGACATCATGTTCGGGGGGGTTAGAGGCCAGACAACATGGTACTTTTCCAGTACACAGGAATGTGGCAGTTTTGATTAAAGGAGAGTGGAAGAAACCAAATAAAGTGTTTATATCCAAAAATCTCAAACGCAAATATCCCTTTAAAGACGAGGACTCTGCCACCTGGGATAAGGTTCCCCGTATTGATGTAGCCATTTCCAAAGTCTCAAGGAAGACGGCCCTGCCATTTGAGGATACCGGCATATTGAAAGATCCTCTGGATAAAAAGGTAGACGCTTTTCTTAAAGGAGCTTGGGAAGCATCAACTTCATCCTTTAGGCCCAGTATAGCCTCCACCTGTACTGCCCGATCCTTAATTGTTTGGCTGTCTGAGCTAGAATCTCAGCTAAAAAACAGGAGTCCCCGTGAGGAGATACTGGCCTCCCTCCCTACGATTAAAAAAGCAGCCGACTTTTTGGCAGATGCTTCTGCTGACTCGGTCAGACTGGCCGCTAAATCAGCAGCCTTATCTAATTCATCTCGGAGAGCGCTTTGGATAAAAAATTGGAGCGGTGATACTGCCTCCAAGACAAAGCTCTGCGGAGTGCCGTGTGAGGGGGAGTACCTCTTTTGGTCCTAGTTTAGATGACCTCCTGGATAAGGCGGCTGACAAAAAGAGAGTTTCCCGGTTTTCAGAGCTCTTTCCCCAGTAAAAGCAGATTTAGTCGCCCCTTTAAAGCAGCGGTTCTCAACCTAGGGGTCGCGACTCCTTTGGGGGTCGATCGGCCCTTTCCGGGGGGTCGCCTGAGGCTTCCTATTGTGGGTCGCCCGCACAACGGCAGAGGCCCCTTATCCTCGCGCACAGGAAGTGATGTCCTATCACTGCCTGTGCTTGAAGGAGCCTGACGTCTGGACGGGTAAGTCGGGCCGCCTGTCTGCTGAGGTCCGAGTTTTTTCGTTAATGACACCGCCGCTGAGCACCACTGCCACCAATGATTTAATTGAGCCTGGCTAATTTTATTTAAATTATTTGGCTGAGCAAGGCTTAATTTATTTGGGGGGACATGAAGCACCGCTGATTTATTTATTTGGGGGACCCTGAGCACCATTGATTTATTTATTTGGGGGAAACCTGATGCACCGCTGATTTATTTATTTGGGGGAGACCTGAAGCCCCGCTGATTTATTTATTTGGGGGACCCTGAGCACCACTTCTTTTTTTTTTTTTTTTTTGTTTTTTTTTTTTACGGGGTATTTGTTGTTTATTATTTATTTTTAAGTTATTTATTTGGTTTACAAATATTTTGTATTTATGCTAAAGTTCTGTGGTTATGAATGAATACTTGTGTATTTGAATTACCTTTGGTGTATTGGTGTCTGTGCGTGTTTTTGGTGGGTCATCATAACAGTAGCAAAATTAGTTATGACGTAGCAAGGAAAAAAATGTAATAGTTGGGGGTCACCACAACATGAGGAACTGTATTAAGGGGTCACGGCTTTAGAAAGGTTGAGAACCACTGCTTTAAAGGAAACCAGGAACAAGATAGAAAACCTAGAGAAGACCGTTTTAAGGGTCAAAGAAAGAACAGGAATTTTTTCTTTAGTCAGCCCTCCTCAGATAAAAGGAAGTCAGTCCAACAA
Source organism: Bufo bufo (assembly GCF_905171765.1). Taxonomy (NCBI): domain Eukaryota; kingdom Metazoa; phylum Chordata; class Amphibia; order Anura; family Bufonidae; genus Bufo; species Bufo bufo. Next base: position 367,114 of record NC_053389.1, on the reverse strand, counting down.
TGACGCCAGCACTCCGGTAGGAGGCAGACTGAAGGATTTCGCATTAGAATGGAGAAAAATTTCATTAAGCCCTTGGGTGTTCGATACCATATCCAGAGGCCTAAAACTGGAATTCTTTCAGTCTCCTCCTGCCAGATTCTTACCCACCGTAGGCGGTTCCGTGCGGGGAAGATCCATCATGGGAAAAGAGGTGTTAAAATGAATAGGAAAATCCGTTTTAATCCCGGTATTAGAAGACGAAAGAGGGAAAGGATTCTATTCACCACTATTTCTTGTCAAAAAACCAGACGGTTCCTGGAGAACCATCATAAATCTAAAGAAATCAAGATCCCGTCCAGTAAAGAAACTGATGTTCCTGGACTTGATTTTGGACTCTTCTCTCCAGAAGTGTTTTTTGCCTATAGAGAAGGTACAGATCGTCCAAAGCAAGATCACAAGCCTAACCCAAGGACCAGTGACATCTATAAGGAAGGCGATGTCAGTCCTCGGCTCCCTCACGTCATGTATACCGGCAGTAAGGTGGGCACAGTTACATTCCAGGGCCTTACAGTGGGAAATTCTGGCCAGTTGGGAGAAGAGCAAGTCACTGGACGCCAGTTTGGAAATCTCATCCCAGACTATCTAGGAATTAGCCTAGTGGCTAGTAAAGGAAAATCTTTGGCCCAGGAGGGCTTGGTTCACGGGGCTCAGGACCATGTCGGTCTCCGATCCTTGGGTTCTTCCTTCGGTCCGGGGGCTTCTAAGCCAGGGACCAGTGATGCATCCAGCCGTGGAAAATCTACACTTAACGGCCTGGAATTTGAGAGGTGGTTACTAATAAAGGAAGGGTTTTCTGATGCCCTAGTCTCTACCCTGCTAAAGAGCAAGAAAGAGGTCACTGTAGGAATTTATAGCAGAATCTGGCATAAATTTCTAGACTTCGCCCAGATCCATTTAGGGGACATCCCTGCAGAGGTCACTGTAGGAATTTATAGCAGAATGTGGCATAAATTTCTAGACTTCGCCCAGATCCATTTAGGGGACATCCCTGCAGTAGCCCCCTTACATACTATCCTGGAATTTCTCCAGAAGGGGCTAGAGCTAGGCCTAGCAGTCAGCACTCTAAAAGTTCAGGTCTCAGCTCTATCAGCCTTGTTTAACCAGAACTTAGCTGGGAATCCGTGGGTATCCATATTTTTTAGGGCTGTAGATAGAACCTCCCTAGTTTCAGTCCCTAGGCCTCCGCCCTGGAGTTTAGAGGTGGTGCTAAAAGCCTTATCGGAGTCTCCCTTTTGAGCCTATTGATTCCTCCACTATTAAACACCTGACCTTTAAACTGGCCATATTAATAGCCTTGACCTCTGCCTGCAGGATTAGCGAGATTCAGGCCATCTCCATAAACCCTCCGTACACCTTAATATTAGAGGACAAGGTCATCGTTCGTCCTGACCCGGCTTTTCTCCCAAAAGTCGTCACCAAATTTCACCGTTCTCAGGAGATTATTCTTCCTACCCTTTTCCAGAATCCTTCCACTAAGGAGGAAAAGTCTCTCCATTGTCTAGATGTCAGAAGAGCTCTTTTAGCTTATCTATCCTCTACATCTGCCTGGCGGAAGTCTTCTTCACTGTTCCTTCAGTTTCAGGGAGTGAATAAGGGTTCGGCTGCCTCTAAGTGTTCCATCGCCTCTGGTCTGTCCCCTCCTGATGGGTTAAGGGCTCACTCGACCAGAGCGGTTGCAACATCTTGGGCAGAGAGGTCCTCGGTTCCAATCGAGAAAATTTGCAAGGCAGCCACTTGGTCTTCACCCTCTACCTTTTTTTTAAACATTATAGGTTGGACCTAAATTTTTCGGGGGATTCTTCCTTTGGTGTAGGGGTCCTTCTTTCTACTTCCCACCCTTAGAGTTTCCTCTAGTAAGTCTCTGGTGTTGCTGTCATGGGCGACAGGAATTTTTTTTATTACTTACCGGTAATTTTATTTTACGGAGCCCATGACAGCACCACGGCTTTCCCTCCCTATGTGTCCTTCCTTCTGCACGGGTGTAAAAAAAAAAAAAAAAAAAAAGTTATTTACATGTCTAATATATGTTGGCGGCCTTCCTCCGATACTTGGAAAACTCACTGAAGGGGAGGAGAGTGTCCGCCCTTTTTGTTCTGTAGGCTTCCTGTCTCGTGGGGGCGGATCCTCCTCTCTGGTGGTGCTGTCATGGGCTCCGTAAAATAAAATTACCGGTAAGTAATAACATTTTTCTCACACACAGTATGGGTATATGTAAAAAGACACCCCAAAACGCATTGCCCTACTTCTTCTGAGTACGGCGATACCACATGTGTGACACTTTTTTGCAGCCTAGGTGCGCAAAGGGGCCCAAATTCCTTTTAGGAGGGCATTTTTAGACATTTGGATTCGAGACTTCTCACGCTTTAGGTCCCCTAAAATGCCAGGGCAGTATAAATACCCCATATGTGACCCCATTTTGGAAAGAAGACACCCCAAGGTATTCCGTGAGGGGCATGGCGAGTTCATAGAAGTGGTTTTTTTTTTTTTTTTTTTTTTTTTTTTTTGGCACAAGTTAGCGGAAATTGATTTTTAATAGTTTTTTTCTCACAAAGTCTCCCTTTCCGCTAACTTGTGACAAAAAGTTCAATCTTTCATGGACTCAATATGCCCCTCAGCGAATACCTTGGGGTGTCTTCTTTCCGAAATGGGGTCACTTGTGGGGTATTTATACTGCCCTGGCATTTTAGGGGCCCTAAAGCGCGAGAAGAAGTCTGGAATATAAATGTTTAAAAAATTTTACGCATTTGGATTCCGTGAGGGGTATGGTGAGTTCATGTGAGATTTTATTTTTTGTCACAAGTTAGTGGAATATGAGACTTTGTAAGAAAAAACAAAAAAACAAACAAAAAAAAAATCAATTTCCGCTAACTTGTGACAAAAATAAATAAATCTTCTATGAATTCGCCATGCCCCTCAAAAGTGATCTTTATAGCGCTGCAGCGATTTTACGGTGTTTTTGCAGTGATCAGAAAAAAAAATTCTGTCACTGCGGTGGGGCGGACTGAACGCAAGTGTGCGCACAAGATCAGGCCTAATCGGGCGAACACTGCGTTTTTTGTAGAGCCTATAGAACATGTCCTATTCTTGTCCGCAATTGCGGACAAGAAAAGGCATTTTCTATATAGTTCTGGCAATGTGCGGATCCGCAAAATGCAGAAAGCACATTGCCGGTGTCCGTGTTTTGCGGATCCGTGGATCTGCGGATCCGCAAAACACATACGGACGTCTGAATGGAGCCTGACAGGGGGGTGATCAGTGAGTCTATATGGGGTGATCAGGGGTTAATAAGTGACAGGGGGGGGTGTAGTGGTGTTTGGTGCTACATATTACTGAGCTGCCTGTGTCCTCTGGTGGTCGATCCAAGCAAAATGGACCACCAGAGGACCAGGTAGCAGGTATATTAGACGCTGTTATCAAAACGGCGTCTAATATACCTTTTTAAGGGGTTAAAAAAATCGGATCTACAGCCTGCCAGCGAATGATCGCCGCTGGCAGGCTTCAGATCCACTTGCTTACCTGCAGTTCCTGTGAACGCGCGCGCCTGTCTGTGCGCGTTCACAGGAAATCTCGCCTCTCGCGAGATGACGGTTAGATGCGTGATTGTGCCTGAGTCAGCCGCCTCCGGAACGCGATCCTGCGTTAGGTGGTCCGGAGGCGGTTAAAATACACTTCAGGCCATAAGATGCACCTACAGTCAGGTCCATAAATATTGGGACATCGACACAATTGTAAAATTTTTGGCTCTATACACCACCACAATGGATTTGAAATGAAACGAACAAGATGTGCTTTAGGCCTCATGCACATGACCGTTTTTTTTTGCGGTCCGCAAAAACGGGTTCCTTGATTTTTGGAGGATCCACGGACATGAAGGAAAAAGTCGTGTTGGTGTCCGCCTGGCCGTGCGGAGGCAAACGGATCTGTACTGACTTACAATGCAAGTCAATGGGGACGGATCCGTTTGACCTTGACACAATATCGTGCAATTGCAAACGGATCCGTCCCCCATTGACTTTCAATGTAAAGTCAGGAGTCCCTATTATACCATCGGATCAGAGTTTTCTCCAATCCGATGGTATATTTTAACTTGAAGCGTCCCCATCACCATGGGAACGCCTCTATGTTAGAATATACCATCGGATTTGAGTTACATCGTGAAAACTCATATCCTACAGTATATTCTAACACAGGGGCGTTCCCATGGTGATGGTGACGCTTCAAGTTAGAATATACTACGAACTGTGTACATGACTGCCCCCTGCTGCTTGGCAGCACCCGATCTCTTACAGGGGGCTGTGATCAGCACAATTAACCCCTCAGGTGCCGCACCTGAAGGGGTTAATTGTGCGTATCATAGCCCCCTGTAAGAGATCAGGGGCTGCCAGGCAGCAGGGGGCAGACCCCCCTCCCTCCCCAGTTTGAATATCATTGGTGGCCAGTGTGTGCCCCCCCCCCCTTCCTCCCTCTATTGTATTATCATTGGTGGCCAGTGTGCGCCCCCCCCCCTCTATTGTATTAATATCATTGGTGGCCAGTGTGTGGCTTCCCTTTCCCCCCCCCCCAATCATTGGTGGCAGCGGAGAGTTCCGATCGGAGTCCCAGTTTAATCGCTGGGGCTCCGATCGGTAACCATGGCAACCAGGACGCTACTGCAATCCTGGTTGCCATGGTCACTTAGCAATATTAGAAGCATCATACTTACCTGCTGCGCTGTCTGTGACCGGCCGGGAGCTCCTCCTACTGGTAAGTGACAGGTCTGTGCAGCGCATTGCTTAATGATCTGTCACTTACCAGTAGGAGGAGCTCCCGGCCGGTCACAGACAGCGCAGCAGGTAAGTATGATGCTTCTAATATTGCTAAGTAACCATGGCAACCAGGACTGCAGTAGCGTCCTGGTTGCCATGGTTACCGATCGGAGCCCCAGCGATTAAACTGGGACTCCGATCGGAACTCTCCGCTGCCACCAATGATCGGGGGGGAGGGGAGGCCGCACACTGGCCACCAATGATATTAATACAATAGAGGGGGGGCGCACACTGGCCACCAATGATAATACAATAGAGGGAAGGGGGGGGTCGCACACTGGCCACTAATGATATTAATACAATAGAGGGAGGGGGGGCCGCACTGGCCACCAATGAAATTTAAACTGGGGAGGGAGGGGTGTCTGGCCCCTGCTGCCTGGCAGCCCCTGATCTCTTATAGGGGGCTATGATACGCACAATTAACCGCTTCAGGTGCGGCACCTGAGGGGTTAATTGTGCGGATCACAGCCCCTTGTAAGAGATCAGGTGCTGCCAGGCAGCAGGGGCAGTTATGTACACAGTTCGTAGTATATTCTAACTAGAAGCGTCCCCATCACTATGGGAACGCCTCTGTGTTAGAATATACTGTCGGATTTGAGTTTTCACGAAGTGAAAACTCAGCTCTGAAAAAGCTTTTATGCAGACGGATCTTCGGATCCGTCTGTATGAAAGTAGCCTACAGACACGGATCATGGACACGGATGCCAATCTTGTGTGCATCCGTGTTTTTTCACGGACCCATTGACTTGAATGGGTCCGTGAACCGTTGTCAGTCAAAAAAATAGGACAGGTCATATTTTTTTGACGGACAGGAAACACGGATCACGGACGCGGATGACAACGGTGCATTTTCAGAGTTTTCAACGGACCCATTGAAAGTCAATGGGTCCGCAGAAAATCGCGGAAAATGGAACAACGGCCACGGGTGCACACAACGGTCGTGTGCATGAGGCCTTAACTGCAGACTGCCAGCTTTAATTTGAGGGTATTTACATCCAAATCAGGTGAACGGTGTAGGAATTACAACAGTTTGCATTAGGGTTGTTGCGGGTATCTAAATTTTGATACCCAATCAATACTTTTGTCCCGTTATCGATACAATACCGGAATTTAAATTTTTTCGATACTGGGCTGCGCTGCTGCGCAGTCTAGTATCACAGCACATGAGCGCGCAGCTGTCGGCGCGCTCATGTTCTCTCAGCAGCACAGGGGAGAAGGAAGCAGTGTCTCCCTCGCCCCTGTGCTGCTGCTGCTGCCACCAATGGGAAGAGAGGGGCGGGCGCACTGCGCCACCAATGATAGGACTTTTCCTGGGTCCAGACTTTAAGTATTAGGCTACACAGAGCGGCGCCCAGAGATGTCCCAGCACTTAGTATTATTCCTGGGCGCCGCTCCGTTCGCCCGCTGTGCCCCCATTACTGTCTCTTGCTCCATTTGCTAATTACTATCGGAGCAATGGGGAGGAGACATCAGCTTCTCTCCTGGGCGTTCCTTCTCCCTGCACTGCGCTGTGATTGGACAGCGCTACAGCCAGGGAGAAGTAACGCCCACTAGAGAAGCTGATGTCTCCTCCCCATTGCTCCGATAGTAATTAGCATATGGATCAGGAGAAAGTAATGGGGGCACAGCGGGCGAACAGAGTGGCGCCCAGGAATAATAGTAAGTGCTGGGACATCTCTGGGCGCCGCTCTGTGTAGCCTAATACTTAAAGTCTGGACCCATATAAGGTGGTCTTTAACACATAAAACAGGAGGCAGGTGTAGGCCGCAGGATCGCATAGCCGGCACCCTGCCTCTGACGGAGCTGCGATATCTGCTGTCAGTACCCACCTCCTGTATTAAGGTTAATTATCATTGGAGGCAGTGGCCACAGGGTCCCCTCCTCTTCATTGGTGGCAGTGGCAGCTTCTGATCGGAGCCCCAGCAGTGTAATCCTGGGGCTCCGATCAGTTACCATGGCAGCCAGGACGCAGTGCAGATGGACAATGACCCAAAGCATACTGCAAAAGCAACCAAAGAGTTTTTTTTAAGGGAAAGAAGTGGAACGTTATGCAATGGCCAAGTCAATCACCTGACCTGAATCCGATTGAGCATGTAGGTTTTAGAGGAATAAAATAAGAAAAAAATATTTTTCATAAGAGCTCATGTCAGATCCCCAGTCCTCATCGGAGCGCGGATCAGATCCCCAGTCCTCATCGGAGCGCGGTCAGATTTCCAACCCTCATTAGACCTCAGTAGGGCATATAAGAAATCACTTTTCCTACTCTGGATGGTGCCGACACTCAGGAGATCCTGCAGCACATAGCGTCAGGTCATAGTGCGAGTTTAGGTGCATCCTGATGCTGTGGACAGTTAGGACATGGCATGACCCCGGCAGAAGACCAGAGGGCGGTAAGTAAAGCCAGCACCAGGAGCGCTATATTCACCATTCCCCGGTCCTACTGTACTAATACGTGCTTGTATAATGGAAGCATTCATTAGTATTTGCTTCACAAGATGCACCATCATTTTTCAACCACTTTTGGGGTAATAAAAGTGTGCCTTCTGGAGAAGAAAATAGGGTAAGTTCTTATGAATATGTCTATTATGGGGTGGGGCAGAAACAGCACCACTTGTAGTCTTTAGATTGTTACTGGTATTGAAGCTCGGATCCTTGAAGTGAATAAAACTCAGCTGCAATATCACACACAATCTGTGGACAAGAGTGGCACTGCTCCATACATGTCTTTAAACAGTATTAAAGTAGTTATATTCTTGTATGTAGGAGGCAGTATTATAGTAGTTATATTCTTGTACATAGGAGCAGTATTATAGTAGTTATATTCTTGTACATAGGAGCAGTATTATAGTGGTTATATTCTTGTACGTAGAAGCAGTATTATAGTAGTTATATTCTTGTACATAGGAGCAGTATTATAGTAGTTATATTCTTATACATAGGAGCAGTATTATAGTAGTTATATTCTTGTACATAGGAGCAGTATTATAGTAGTTATATTATTGTACAGAGGAGCAGTATTATAGTAGTTATATTCTTGTACATAGGAGGCAGTATTATAGTAGTTATATTCTTATACATAGGAGCTGTATTATAGTAGTTATATTATTGTACAGAGGAGCAGTATTATAGTAGTTATATTATTGTACAGAGGAGCAGTATTATAGTGGTTATATTCTTGTACATAGGAGCAGTATTATAATTAGTGATGAGCGAATCAACTTCGGATGAAACATCCGAAGTCGATTTGCATAAAACTTCGTTCTAATACTGTACGGAGCAGGAGCTCCGTACAGTATTAGAATCTATTGGCTCTGATGAGCCGAAGTTATTGCTTTGCGAATTGTCGCGAGACTTTGCGCAATAACTTCATAAATTAATTTGTACTGTAAAAAAACATTTCCCGAACTCTGGTTCGGTTCCAAGGTACCACTTGGAACCGAACCCGAGTTCGGGAAATGGTGGATATAAAAAGTCTACACACCCCTGTTAAAATGTCAGGTTTCTGTGCTGTAAAAAAAAATGAGACAAAGATAAATCATTTCAGAACTTTTTCCACCTTTAATGTGACCTATAAACTGTACAACTCAATTGAAAAACAAACTGAAATCTTTTAGGTGGAGGGAAGAAAACAAAAAAAAAAAACTAAAATAATGTGGTTGCATAAGTGTGCACACCCTCTTATGACTGGGGATGTAGCTGTGTTCAGAATTAAGCAATCACATTCACAATCATGTTACACAGGAGTCAGCATACACCGGCCATCATGTAAAGTGCCTCTGATTAACCCCAAATAAAGTTCAGCTGCTCTAGTTGGTCTTTCCTGAAATTTTCTTAGTCGCATCCCACAGCAAAAGCCGTGGTCCACAGAGAGCTTCCAAAGCATCAGAGGGATCTCATTGTTAGAAGGTATCAGTCAGGAGAAGGGGACAAAATAATTTCCAAGGCATTAGATATACCATTGAACACAGTGGAGACCGTCATCATCAAGTGGAGAAAATATGGCACAACAGTGACATTACCAAGAACTGGACGTCCCTCCAAAATTTATGAAAAGACGAGAAAAGAACTGGTCTGGGAGGCTACCAAGAGGCCTACAGCAACATTAAGGTCCCTTTCACAAGGGCGAGTATTCCAGGCGGATGCGATGCGTGAGTTGAACGCATTGCACCCGCACTGAATCCCGACCCTTTTATTTCTATGGGGCTGCTCACATGAGCGGTGATTTTCACGCATCACTTGTGCGTTGTGTGAAAATCGCAGCATGCTCTATATTCTGCGTTTTTTTAATGCAACGCAAGCCCCATAGAAGTGAATGGGGTTGCGTGAAAATCGCAAGCATCCGCAAGCAAGTGCGGATGCGGTGCGATTTTCACGCACGGTTGCTAGGAGACCATCGCGATGGAGACCCGATCATTATTATTTCCCCTTATAACATGGTTATAAGGGAAAATAATAGCATTCTGAATACAGAATGCATAGTAAAATAGCGCTGGAGCGGTTAAAAAAATAAATATTTTTTTTTAACTCACCTTAGTCCACTTGGTCGCGCAGCCGGCATCTCCTTCTGTCTCCTTCTTTGCTGATTGTAGGAACAGGACCTGTGGTGACGTCACTCCGGTCATCACATGATCTTTTACCATGGCGATGGATCATGTGATGGACCATGTGATGACCGGAGTGACGTCACCACAGGTCCTGTTCCTACAATCAGCAAAGAAGGAGATGCCGGCTGCGCTATCAAGTGGACTAAGGTGAGTTAAATTATTATTATTATTTTTTTTAACCCCTGAGCGATATTTTACTATGCATTCTGTATTCAGAATGCTATTATTTTCCCTTATAACCATGTTATAAGGGAAAATAATACAATCTACAGAACACCGATCCCAAGCCCGAACTTCTGTGAAGAAGTTTTGGTTTGGGTACCAAACATGCGCGATTTTTCTCACGCGAGTGCAAAACGCATTACAATGTTTTGCACTCGCGCGGAAAAATTGCACGTGTTCCCGCAACGCCCGTGTGAAACCAGCCTAAAGGAGCTGCAGGAATATCTGGCAAGTACTGGCTGTGTGGTACATGTGACAACAATCTCCCGTATTCTTCAAATGTCTGGGCTATGTGGTAGAGTGGCAAGACGAAAGCCTTTTCTTACGAAGAAAAATATCCAAGCCAGGATACATTTTGCAAAAACACATCTGAAGTCTCCCAAAAGCATGTGGGAAAAGGTGTTATGGTCTGATGAAACCAAGGTTGAACTTTAGCCATAATTCCAAAAGATATGTTCGGTGCAAAAACACTGCACATCACCAAAAGAACACCATCCCCACAGTGAAGCATGGTGGTGGCAGCATCATACCAAGGGGCTGTTTTTCTTCAGCTGAAACTGGGGCCTTAGTTAAGCTATAGGGAATTATGAACAGTTCCAAATACCAGTCAATATTGGCACAAAACCTTCAGGCTTCTGCTAGAAAGCTGAACATGAAGAGGAACTTCATTTTTCAGCATGACAACGACCCAAAGCATACATCCAAATCAACAAAGGAATGGCTTCACCAGAAGATTACTGTTTTGGAATGGCCCAGCCAGAGCCCAGACCTGAATCTGATTTGAAAATTACATGATTTTCCTAAATTATGACGTAAAGTCATGATTTTATGAAAGACACGGAGGCTCCTATTGCTTAACCCTATCTTTACTGAAACCACACAGCAGCAAAGAAAAAGGAACATAACCATCAGTAACCTAGGTTATAACTCCTCCCTCCCGTAGCCCCGGTATAAAGGGACCCTTCCAACTAGGATCTTTCTCTTTCTTTGACGTCCTGACACCAACTTGACACACCAGAACTTCCGCCAACTTCAATGGAAATGAAGAAAAATTACGAATCGCTCGGACTGTGAACGATAAACTGGCCGGATCATTCCCTCTGTGGACGATAGCGTTCAACCTACAGAGAAAAAACAAACATGAAACCAGGCAATATGTAAGTAAGTTACGACCGAGGTACTCATGGGGTAAAGGGTCATATAGCATTAACACCATATATAAATCTTACAGGAGATAAATAAATAAGTAGATAAAGCCTATGAGAGGGAAACGGGTGGGGCAATATTTGCCTCCGTGTCTTTCATAAATTCTTGACTTTATGTCATAATTTAGGAAAATCATGTAATTTTATATCAAGACACGGAGGCTCCTATTGCAAGTTTAAAGTCTATTCATGATGGAAGAGAATGCATGAGGTGATGGCCGAAAATAGAATTCTCTAAATCTAGAAACCCTGGACCAATCTGCCAACTTGAGAATATCTTCCAGTCGCGCTCCAGACACCGCCATAGATGTGGCGGCTGCACCCCTGATGGAATGCGCAGTGAAAATGGAAGTGTCAATGCCCGCAAGGGAAAGAATCCATTTTACCCAACGTGAGAGAGTAACACTAGTAACCGGAGAGAAGGGCCGTCGGAAAGAAATGAATAACTGGGAGGAACGTGATGAACGAAGAGTTGCCGTACGAGATTCATATTCCTTCAAGCAGGCGACTGGAAAAAGCGATAGTGAAGAAGGAAAAGGGGGATAGGAAACCGACCGAATAAAAGTCTTAGTCCGACGAGATATGTTAAAAGTAACTCCATCCGGGGTAAAAGAGCGAGCATCGTAGTCTAACACACGAACATCTGACACCCTCTTGCAAGAGATGAGGCAGAGCAGGGTCACCAATTTCACAGACAATTGGCAAAGCGAAAGATCCGGGTTAGCCGGCCAGGAGGCCAGGAAAGTAAGGACCGAGGAAACATCCCAAGAAGTCGTAAAGCGAGGTCTAGGTGGGCGGGACAGACGAGAGCCCTTCAATAATCGGCAAACCAAAGGATGTCGGCCTGCTGGGCAGCCGTCAAAACCGTGATGTCTGGAAGAAATTGCCGACCTGAAAAGATTGATAGTGCGATAAGCTTTCCCTTCTTCAAAAGACAGGTAAAGAATCGCAAAATGTCCGTCACAGGTGCTTCAACGGGATCCAGATTCCGATACACTGCACCAACGAGTCCAAGATCCCCAGGCTGCCCGATATGCTCGTCTGGTACTGGGTGCCCATGCATTTTCCAGAAGGATTCTAGTCGTCTCCGAAACTCCCACGATGTCCTAGGGACTCCAGACACCCTGCACGCCAGAAGCCGTAAGGAGATGTCTAGAAGAAGAGGGTGTGGTTCGTCCAAAGGGCCCACCAACGGCTCCAGATAACTGGGAAGAAGGAAGGGCAATTCGACCAATAACTCCAACAACTGGGGAAACCAGGACTGAGTCCTCCAGAAGGGCAGAATCAAAACCAGTTCGGCTAATTGACGGCGAATCTGGGCAAGAACCCGTGGGATCAGGGCGAATGGAGGAAAAGCATACATGAGGGACCCTGTCCAATGCTGTAAAAACGCGTCTACTGCCTCTGCGTCCGGATCCGGACGCCAACTGTAAAACCTGGGCAGTTGGGCATTCAGGCGCGAGGCAAAAAGATCGATGGAGAAGGGACCCCAAAGAGACTATATTGCAGAGAATACTGTCGCGTCTAATTTCCAATCGCTGGCATCCGAGATATAACGCGAACTCCAGTCTGCAAGGGTATTGTGCAGACCCGGAAGGCATTCCGCCACGACTGTGATGTCCCTGTCCAGACAAAAGGACCAAAAGTCCTTCGCTAGATGAGTCAATAAAGTAGAGTGAGTGCCGCCCATGGAATTCACATAACGGACCACTCAAACATTGTCCATCCGGAGTCTGAAGCACACCGTGGCCTTGCCGTTGGTGAAGCTCCGAATAGCGAAGGATCCCGCCAGAAGTTTCAAGGCATTGATATGCAGACAGGACTCGTCCGCTGACCATGGGCCTCCGGTGGAAACACCGTTGCAATGTGCGCCCCAACCGTGGAGGCTGGCATCCGATTCCACGACCAGATTCGGTTGCTGGCCAAATATCACTCTGCCATTCCATGACGAGAGGTTGTAGATCCACCATATCAACTCGTCCCTGGTCTCTTGATCCAGAGTGATCAAATCCGCATAAGACGTCCCAACCTGAACATGGGCAATCTTGAGGCATTGCAGAGCTTGGTAATGTAGCGGAGCTGGGAAAATCGCCTGAATGGATGAGGACAAAAGGCCTATTACCCGAGCAAGGTGCCGGAGGGAGAACTGAGGACGTGAAAGAGTGTGACGGAGCTCCTTGCGAATGGCTCGGACTTTCGACGCAGGAAGACTGAGAGTTTGTGTGGATGAGTCTATCGTGAAACCCAGGAACTCCATGGACCTGGAGGGGCATAGACAGGATTTTTCCCGGTTGAGAAAAACGAGATTGGAAAGGAGTGTAATTGACATCTGCAAGTGGTCCAGAAGAACGGAGCGACTTTGGGCCATGAAAAGGATGTCGTCCAAATAAATTATCAACCGCACTCCCCGACCACGGCGCCACAAAACAACCTGGCGCATCAGTTTGGTGAAGGCCCAGGGGGCGGACAATAGGCCAAACGGAAGGCAAGTAAAACGCCAAACTTGACCGTTCCAACGAAACTGAAGTAAATCCCTGGAGGACGGTGTGATCGGGACCGTAAGATATGCATACTTGAGATCGACCTTCACCATTCAGTCTAGAAGCATGTCTCTGAGAAGGTGGATACCCTCCATTTTGAAGTGGCGGTACTGAACAAAAGCATTTAGGCTCCTGAGATTGATAACAGGTCGCATCTGACCCCCTTTCTTTTCCACTAGGAAAATGTTGCTGATAACGCCCGTGTGGGATTGGGAAGCCCTTTCCACCGATCCTTTCCGGTAAAGGTCCTCCAGCTCTCTGTCTACTAGATCACGTGCCGACTCGGAGAGTATCTCTGGATGTGGAGGGGCCAGGTCTAGAGGGGTACGTACCAGGTCTATCTGAAAACCTTGAATTGTGGATAGGACCCATGGGTTGGAGGTGATGTTTGACCAGACATGTGAAAAGAGATGGAGTCTGCCCCCTATGCAAGCAGTCGAAGAATCTATTAGAGGAGGAGGACTCACCGTATGGTCTCCTGGAACTTGGATTCCCTCAGAAACTTCTGGAACGTCCCGGGCCACCGCGGGAGGGAAAAAAGGTGGGTTGATGCCTCTGGTCTTGGAGCGAGGAACTGTAGGTGAAGGAACCTCGACCCGTACCACGGGTCTGGATGGAAGAGCTGCCGGACAGACGGCCCCTAGATCTGCCCGCCCTGGTGGAAAAATTATTATGGAAGACCCGACGCATGGACGACAGAGCCTTGTCCAAGGCCGTGAAGGCCCACACAAACTTTCCTAAATCTTTTATGAAGGAATCTCCCAAGAGAAGTGCTTGGGCATCTTTGCCCGTTTCGGTCAAGGCCAAGTTGGCCAGTTTTGGCTCAATCTTCATGAGGATGGCTTTATGCCTTTCTATCGCTAGGGAGGTGTTGATTTTCCCAGCGATGCAGATGGCATGCTGGATCCATCCACTGAGTTCCTCCGGGTCGACTTGCGTATTCTCCGCCCTGGCGGATTCCGCTAAATCGAAAATCATAGCTAATGGCCCCATGATGTCCAGAAATTTATCTTGACAGGCACGTAAGGCCGAGTCTAGACCTCTACGAGGATTGAAACCAGTTTTGGATAAAAACTGGACCATCTTTGGATCGACCACAGGCTAATAGCTATATATATATATATATATATATATATATATATATGTATATAAAACCGGCGCTGGCATACAGAGAGGGTAGGGGAGAGTGAGGATTATTATATGTATATACACAGGACACTAATTATAAAATCTCTACCTGTATCTGGTGAATAGTCTTTTATGATGTGGTGTGATCCCGCTGTTCCATGATGCGCTGTATAGATCTGATGAGACGCTTCTTGCTCTAACTCTCACCTAGCGTGCTGCCCCGGCCGGTAGCTAGCGCACACGTGGAGGAGCCTGCAGGGATGAGTTCAGGAGCTTCTTCGTGTGATGTCACAACTTCGCTCTGGGTGCCTCCAAGGGACAAATTTCCATCCAACGCGTTTCAGAACCTACGGGTTCCTTCGTCAGGGATAAGTGGTCGCGGGCATTCAGCCCTTAATTTATTCCGAGCCTCTTTGCTAAGAGGTTTACGGACCATAGCCTCAAAATACTGAGCCACATGAGTCGCTGGAAGCCACTCCGCTGATCTTGGGTGGTGCAGCGTATCCGGGTCAAATAAAGGCTCACCCGCCGGATCCCTAAGGGATGAAGCCGCGGCTAGGTCAGGATGCGAGCCAGTAGGCAGTAAACCTGATGGGGCATCTACCTATGTCGCAACGGGGTCCACCCTGACATTCCTAAGGTCCTCAAGAGAACCGCGCAGGGAATCTAACTGTGCCTCCTCCTCAGACTCTATATCAGAGTCAGTATCCGACGCGGGCTGCGTTCGGGCGGATTTCCATAACAGTGCTTTTTCTGCCTGGCGCGGACAGGCTCGTTTGCGCCATCTGAGCGCGCTCTCATTGGATGGATCTAAGCCATCATTCACTTCACTTCTGGAGGCAGTGGCTGGTGGCAAGGGGGTTGTTTAAAACCTGGCTAGCAGCTGGAGGTTGGGCAATAAGCACTTGCGAGATGGAATGCATGAGGACAGAAGACATGGAGCACATAGCCATCATGATGGCATTAGATATAGACTGCTGGAGGGCTAGGGCCTGAGCTTCTGATGGAGATAGCATGACCCCCCTGTTGGGAGGGGAGGTAGGAGGTGGCCTGGAGGATGGGTTCTGTAAAACTAGGGCAGGTGTGGGGTTAACATCGGGGTGTTGGGAAGACATGTTAATGTTATGCAGGCCAGTGGGAGTATTTCACCCCATGCTAGCGTTTTGTGAGAAGAGAAAATACCAAAAATATAAGCAGGATGCAGAGGCACGTACCCTTTTCCCGAAAAAAACCGCCGGTGAAGCAATCCAAAATGGCGCCAGAGATCTCACCTTAGGACACCGCGAGATCTCGGGCACCCGGCAAAGCGAGGAGAGCCGCTGGAGAAGACGAACTAAAATGGCGCCCGAAATCTCGCGAGATCTTGGCGCCGAAGCAGACCAGCGCAAGATGGTGACGGAGAAGAGAGGTACTCCTTACCTGAGGGAAGGGAAGGGAAAGGAGTGGAGGGTGGGGAAAACGAGAGAGAAGCTCGCTGGTCACAAATAAAAATGGGAAACGGAGGATGACAAAAACCCGCCAAAAAGTAGGACAATGTCTCCAGCCAGTGGGACTGCTAAGGTAAAATTTACTAAAACAATAAGGAAACTAAACCAAAATACCTACATATATAGGAAAGCACAAATGGAAAGTAAGAAGGATAATAAAGAACAGACCAGTCAAATGGGAAAAAGGCTACATAAAATACAGTTGCAAGAAAAAGTATGTGAACCTTTTGGAATGATATGAATTTCTGCACAAATTGTTCATAAAATGTCATCTGAACTTCATCTAAGTCACAACAATAGACAATCACAGTCTGCTTAAACTAATAAGACACAAAGAATTAAATGTTACTATGTTTTTATTAAACACACCATGTAAACATTCACAGTGCAGGTGGAAAAAGTATGTGAACCCCTAGTCTAATGACATCTTCAAGAGCTAATTGGAGTGAGGTGTCGGCCAACTGGAGTCCAATCAATTAGATGAGATTGGAGGTGTTGGTTACAGCTGCCCTGCCCTATAAAAAACACACACCAGTTCTGGGTTTGCTTTTCACAAGAAGCATTGCCTGATGTGAATGATGCCTCGCTCAAAAGAGCTCTCAGAAGACCTACGATTATGAATTGTTGACTTGCATAAAGCTGGAAAGGGTTATAAAAGTATCTCCAAAAGCCTTGCTGTTCATCAGTCCACGGTAAGACAAATTGTCGATAAATGGAGAAAGTTCAGCACTGCTGCTACTCCCCTAGGAGTGGCCGTCCTGTAAAGATGACTGCAAGAGCACAGCGCAGACTGCTCAATGAGGTGAAGAAGAATCCTAGAGTGTCAGCTAAAGACTTACAAAAGTCTCTGGCATATGCTAATATCCCTGTTAGCGAATCTACGATACTTAAAACACTAAACAAGAATGGATTTCATGGGAGGATACCACAGAGGAAGCCACTGCTGTCCAAAAAAAACATTGCTGCATGTTTACAGTTTGCACAAGAGCACCTGGATGTTCCACACCAGTAGTGGCAAAATATTCTGTGGACAGATGAAACCAAAGTTGAGTTGTCTGGAAGAAACACACAACACTATGTGTGGAGAAAAAGAGGCAGAGCACACAAACATCAAAACATCATCCCAACTGTGAAGTGTGGTGGGGGCATCATGGTTTGGGGCTGCTTTGCTGCATCAGGGCCTGGATGGATTGCTATCATCGAAGGAAAAATGAATTCCCAAGTGTCACGGGTAAGGAAGGTAGAGAGGAAGTGCACCCCCTAAACTGCCACCCTCAACCCTGTCCCTGCCTACTTGCACCACCTGCCCTAGGTGATGGAGCGCAACTGGGCGACGGTCCCTGACCTACGTAAGTGCAGAGTAGAGCGAACAGAGACAGGGAGGAACAGACAACCAAGTCAGAAGGCGGTACACGAGACTTAGGCAAACAGATAGACAGGAAGGTTGATAAGACAAAAGTACCCAGTGATGGGAAAGGCAATGGCGGGTCAACTAGCTGAGGTCGGTCCGGGAGGTCACGTCAATACAAGGCAGGAGATAAAATCCGAGAACGAGCCGAGGTCAAATCCGAGAGATAACGTAAGTACCAAGGGAGCGGGCAAAAGCGAAGTCAGGAAACAAACTAGGTCAATACCAGAAGTCAAGTAGGATGCTAATAGTAATAGTACACACAGCCCTAGAGACGAAATCACAGGCAACCTGTGGCTAGTAGGTTGCCTGTTTAAATAATGGAGGAGAGGGATCATGTGATGTGGCCAGCGACACATGATCCATCCTCCCTGACTCTAGCCGAGCGCCCAGCTCGGCGCTCAGCCCCTCCCGGTTCCCATGGCAACGAGGAATGCCGGCCGCTCTTGCAGGAGAAGTGCGGCCGGACGTACCGCGTACCCGGTCACCATGGCGACGGAGACGCCGGGAGCCAGGAGGCACAGCCAGATGCCGCGAGCATCCAGGCTGCAAGGAGATCGGGGAGCATTGAGAGCGCAGGGGGACAGAAGCCTGCCGCCTGCCTCTCGTGACACCAAGTTTATCAAGACATTTTGCAGGAGAACTTAAGGTAATCTGTCCACCAGCTGAAGCTCAACAGAAGATGGGTGTTGCAACAGGACAACGACCCAAAGCATAGAAGTAAATCAACAACAGAATGGCTTAAACAGAAGAAAATATGCCTTCTGGAGTGGCCCAGTCAGAGTCCTGACCTCAACCCGATTGAGATGCTGTGGCATGACCTCGAGAAAGCGATTCACACCAGACATCCCAAGCATATTGCTGAACTGAAACAGTTCTGTAAAGAGGAATGGTCAAGAATTACTCCTGACCGTTGTGCACGTCTGATCTGCAACTACAGGAAACGTTTGGTTGAAGTTATTGCTGCCAAAGGAGGTTCAACAGGTCATTAAATCCAAGGGTTCACATAATTTTTCCACCTGCACTGTGAATGTTTACATGGTGTGTTCAATAAAAACATGGTAACATTTAACTCTTTGTGTGTTATTAGTTTAAGCAGACTGTGATTGTCTATTGTTGTGACTTAGATGAAGATCAGATCACATTTTATGACCAATTTGTGCAGAAATCCATATCATTCCAAAGGGTTCACATACTTTTTCTTGCAACTGTATGTAAATGAGGCTACTAACGTTTTCGTGAAGGAGCCCAGCACCGCCCCGCATCCTCCGAATCTCCTCCTTGCTCCCCGACGTCACAAAGCTAGAGCGCCGTAATCTCGCGATGCGCGAGCACAGTTCGTTCCCTGAGGCTGATGCCAACGCAGGGAAGAAACATTATGCAGACCCTGCGGATGCGCTAGCTCGCGCATCGCGAGATTACGGCGCTCTAGCTTTGTGACGTCGGGGAGCAAGGAGGAGATTCGGAGGATGCGGGGCGGTGCTGGGCTCCGGAAACATTAGTAGCCTCATATATATAAAATCTTTTTTTTGACACAATAAAAGCACAGAGAGCTATGGGGACTGGATATTGCGGATGTGCAAGCGGTCATCTAACAGCCCATGTCCTCAGCTCTATACCTAAAATCCAGGTGACAGGTTCCCTTTAAAATTACTTTCGTTCTCCCCCTCGGCTAAAAATACTCCTCAAAAATGGTAAGAGGAATATTTTTACTCTTTCGGAAAAAATTTAGCGCGACCTCTTTAGGAAGCAGTATTAAAGTAGTTATATTCTTGTACATAGGAGCAGTATTAAAGTAGTTATATTCTTGTACATAGGAGGCAGTATTATAGTAGTTATATTCTTGTACAGAGGAGCAGTATTATAGTAGTTATATTCTTGTACATAGGAGAAGTATTATAGTAGTTATATTCTTGTACAGAGGAGCAGTATTATAGTAGTTATATTCTTGTACATAGGAGCAGTATTATAGTAATTATATTCTTGTACATAGGAGCAGTATTATAGTAGTTATATTCTTGTACATAGGAGGCAGTATTATAGCAGTTATATTCTTGTACATAGGAGGCAGTATTACAGCAGTTATA
>NC_053389.1:298056-347089 GCF_905171765.1 Bufo bufo | reverse complement strand
GACACAGGCTCAGCCTGCAGCTGATGTAGGATATAGCACAAAATAACCACACTATCGATGGTTAAATACACTTGGTGATAGCTCGTGCTGGCGCACCACAAGTCACAAAATGGCCGCCGATCACCCCAGAAAAAAAGTGATCTAAAAAACGCTCTGGGCAGCCTCAAAAAAGTGAGCAAGTCAATAATAGCACTTCAATGATCCACAGCTGCAGATCGATCACAGAATCAAGTCTTTGGAGGAGTTAATCTGCCTAATCTCGCCCTAACGTCGCAGCTGCAAACCTCTCCCTATACTGATCATAGCAGAGTGACGTGCGGCGCTACGTGACTCCAGCTTAAATAGAGGCTGGGTCACATGGTGCACTGGCCAATCACAGCCATGCCAATAGTAGGCATGGCTGTGATGGCCTCTTGGGCCAAGTAGTATGACGCTTGTTGATTGCTGCTTTGCAGCCTTTCAAAAAGCGCCAAGAAAGCGCCGAACACCGAACCCGAACACGGACTTTTACGAAAATGTTCGGGTTCGGGTCCGTGTCACGGACACCCCAAAATTCGGTACGAACCCGAACTATACAGTTCGGGTTCGCTCATCCCCGCCCACTTCGTTTACTGTTCAAAAAAGTTAATATGTGGCGCAGCGGGGCACTTGTGTTCTTTCAGCATCCAGCGACCCCCGCTCCCAGCCCAGTTTCTGTCTGACCTGCAGCTGCGGATTCATCCAGCCAAGACTCTGGCCAATCAGCGCAAGTCAGCACAAAGAGGCAGCTGCTGATTGGCCAGTGTATTGCTGGCACAGGCGTGCTGCACCCAGACTCCGACCCGGAGAGTAACGTCGCCACTCGCCTCACATCACATCTGCGTGCCGCCGCCTAGTCAACAGCCGACAGGCACAGCACAGGCCAGTGAAGGACCACTGCTGACGTGACAGACAAATCAGTCTGGCCTTGGAAGCAAGCAAGGAAGGAAGGAAGGAAGGTTGTCTGTCTGTTCCAGCTCAGAAAAGATAAGTGTGGTTTCAGTTTTTGTTGATTGCTGTCTAGGTTGTGTTTGTGTCATCTTTCCCATTCAGGTTCTGTGCGAGCAGGCTGCTCCTTTTCCCCTTTTCACCATCTCAGGGAATCTAGGGTGTTTTAGCCCAGGCACGAGGACACATCATTCCTATTTTCAAGGTCTGTATGTGGGCTGAGCAGTGCAGGGAGAGAGGTCAGGGTTTAGCTAGGAGGTGAACCTTCCCCTGCTTCTCGCCTAGAGCCTGGTTGTTGGTTTATCTGTGTGTCTGAGTTCCCCGTCCGCCGTGACATTATAACCCGCCATACTGTGACTGCCATTACTCAGCGGTTTTGTGATGGCGTCAATTGATGCACTGTTTGACCGCATGCAGGGATTATCCATAGAGGTTGCAGATCTGCGTAGTTCGGTCACACGGTGTCAGAATGCTCTGGCATCAGGTGCAGGTCAAATTTGTGTGGAGCCAAAAGTGGCTCTTCCTGATCGATTTGCAGGGGGTACGGATGACTTTATCCATTTTAGAGAGTCTTGCAAATTATATTTTCGGCTGCGTCCATCGTCGTCAGGTGATGAGAGTCAGAGGATAGGTATAATCATTTCTCTGCTTAAAGGGGATGCGCAATCCTGGGCCTTTTCTCTGCCGACCCGGTTCTCGGGCCCTCCGGTCGGTGGAGGAATTTTTTAAGGCCTTGGGATTAATCTACGATGACCCAGATCGGGTCTCGATGGCGGAATCGAGATTACGTAATTTATTTCAGGGTGAACATACTGCAGAGGTTTACTGTGTTGAGTTTAGGAGATGGGCTACCGAATCAGAGTGGAAAGATCCCACGTTACGGAGTCAGTTTTGTCAGGGGTTATCTGAGAGATTGAAAGATGCCCTTGCTTTTCATGAGTACCCAGATTCTTTGGAGAATGCAATGTCTTTAGCAGTACGGTTAGATAGACGTATTAGAGAAAGGTGTAGGGCTTCCTCCGCGCTAGGAATCCCTTCTGTGAGTGGTTTTGTCTCTACTGCTTCCCAGGGTGATGTTACAGGTAGCTCTGGGGTAGAGGAGGAACCCATGCAGCTGGGTCAGGTTTCTTGCCGTTCCGATAGTAGAGACTTTAGGAAATTGCACAAACTGTGTTACTACTGTGGGAAAAGTGTTCATTTTATTTTTGCTTGTCCTTTTGTTAAACCGCAGGTGGAAGAGAAAAAGAAAAAAAAAAATCCTGACTCTTGGTGGCGTGAATGGTGTGGTGGAGCAGGCAGGTATGCAAGCTCCCTGCAGTTCCCGTTTTCTCCTTCCAGCTGTGGTGGCGCTAGAGTCAAGAAAGATTTTTGTTCAAGTATTCCTTGACTGTGGTGCTGGGGTAAACCTAATTGACTCTCTTTTTCTTCAAAATCTGGGTCTAAGTACTTGCACTTTAGGAAAAGAGATTTGGGTTTTTGCAATTGATTCTTCCCCTCTTTCTCAAAGGAGTCTTACTCACATTGTTCATGGTATTCACTTAAGGTTGGGTGATTCACATGTTGAGATTATGTCTTGTTTTGTCATGAAGGATTTGCCAGCTCCTATAGTTTTGGGGTTACCATGGTTGACTAAACATAACCCAATTATAGATTGGCAAGCGAGACAAATCATTGGTTGGAGTGAGTTTTGTTCGGATAATTGTCTTGGCACATCTAACGCTGGTGTGTCCACTACGGCTTTACCTCAGTATCTCTCAGATTTTGCGGATGTCTTTTCGGAGGGTGGGGCTCAGGAATTGCCCCCTCATCGTGACTATGATTGTCCAGTTAATCTCATCCCAGGGGCTAAGTTGCCAAAGTCTCGGCTTTACAACCTTTCTCAACCCGAAAGAGAGGTCATGCGAAAGTATATCGCCGAGAGTTTGGCAAAAGGTCATATTAGGCCATCTAAGTCTCCGGTGGCAGTAGGCTTGTTCTTTGTAAAAAAAAAAAAAGGATGGATCGCTGAGACCATGTTTGGATTTCCGGGAATTGAACCGTATTACGGTCCGGGATCCATATCCCCTGCTTTTGATCTCTGACCTTTTTGATCAGATTGTTGCCAAGGTGTTCTCCAAGTTGGATTTGAGAGGGGCCTACAATCTGATCAGAATCAAGGAGGGGGATGAGTGGAAAACGGCCTTCAATACGCACGAGGGTCATTTTGAGAATCTGGTTATGCCTTTTGGGTTGACGAACGCGCCAGCAGTATTTCAGCGATTCGTCAATGACATTTTTCATCATTTGGTGGGGAGATTCGTGGTGGTTTATTTGGATGACATTTTAATTTACTCTCCTGATCTGAAGACCCATCAGGATCATGTGAGACAGGTCTTGACGATCCTTCGGGAGAATAAATTATATGCTAAATTGGAGAAATGTTTGTTTTCGGTGCAGGAGCTTCCGTTCTTGGGATATTTGCTTTCTGACTCTGGTTTTCGTATGGACCCCGAAAAGGTCCGGGCGGTTCTGGAGTGGGACCGACCAGAGAATCAGAAAGCTTTGATGAGGTTCCTGGGGTTTACTAATTATTATAGAAAATTTATTTCGAACTATTCTACCATTGTAAGACCTCTCACTGATATGACTAAGAAGGGCGCCGACATCTCTGTCTGGTCGGATGAGGCATTGCAGGCCTTTTCGGCTATTAAGGAGCGTTTTGAGTCTGCTCCCATTCTGGTGCAGCCCGATGTGTCTCAGCCATTCGTGGTGGAGGTTGATGCATCTGAAGTGGGGGTTGGAGCGGTGCTGTCGCAGGGTCCATCTCCTGGCAAATGGGTCCCATGTGCTTTTTTCTCCAAGAAGCTCTCGGTCGCCCTTCATCGGGCTGTTCTCGGAACTGCCTGCTCCTGGTACACGGTGAACTGGCCAACACTGATTGTGGATCCAGAAAAATGGATGCGGATCCTGAAAATGCGGATTTGCATCTGTTTCAGCCCCATTGAAAGTGAATGGGTCCGCAAATTGCGGAATGAATGCAGACCCAAATTACGGACGTTTGAATGGACCCTTATTCGCACATCTGTGTCCGTAATGAAATCTGTGCTAAGTTGGTTAGTAATTTATCCATTAAGATTTCCGTGAAGAATCTGTGTTTTGGTCCGTGTGTTCGTTTTCATTTCGTGTGTCATCCGTGTTCCATGGACACAGCACAGCTGAAAATTAATTTTCAAAGCATCTCCTGTAAAGTAGATGGTCCATGAAACACAGATGGGGCCCGTGTTTTTAATGGACCCATAAACTATAATTGGCTTGATGGATCAATAAACGCAGACAAAACAGAGCATGCTTCCTTGTTAAAATCACTGACCAATGGACTGTGCTAAAACACGGATGTGTGAATACACACATTAAAATGTGGCTACGTGTGCCATCTGTGAAGAACACGGACGTGTGAATAAGGCCTTACACTGCTAGCCTCTTCACCTATATAGTGCTGTTAGCAGTTTTGAGGGGTCAAAACTGCTGCTAGACTCCCTGTAAAATATTACGGGATCTATGCTTTGTGTTACAATATAAAAACCAGAAATGTATCCTGTCTTCACAAATAGTAAAGATGATTGAAAGTCAGATCTCTGGACAGGTTGATTATGACATCATAGTTAGCCTTGGTTACATCGCTCATTCCTGCCCTAACACTGTGAGGAACAGCTGCTGTTCATTTCATGTCAAACAGTACAAGGTAATCCTATATTTTCACTTCATGTAACACATGTGATGATCTAGACTTCTGTTATTGCACCAATGTATCGAAGGCAATAAGCTTTGCAAATCGCCTTCTTAAATTTTTTTTAGTCTTTTGCCTATACAGCAACTACACTGAAAGGTCTCCAGCGTTACGCACTACATACAAACCTGTGTGTAGTCTGATCCTGCAGACCCCCTATCTGCCCCCCCTCTCCAACTGCCCCAGTTAACAAGTAGGGGATCAGACTGCACACAGAGCCCTCTGTAGTCTGTTACCATGGAGACACATAGGGCAACAAATGGTTTCAACTCTAAACAAATGGTAGAATTATATATTTTTTTTAAATGAAGACAATTTGCAAAGTTGCTTAATCCCTTAAAGGGAACCTGTCACCGGGATTTTGTGTACAGAGCTGAGGACATGGGCTGCTAATTTGCATATGTATCAAATCAGGTTTTTTTACACAATAAAAGCACACAGAGCTATGGGGACTGGGTATTGCGGATGTGCTAGCGGCCATCTAGCAACCCATGTCCTCATAGCTCTGTGTGCTTTTATTGTGTAAAAAAACCTGATTTGATACATATGCAAATTAACCTGAGATGAGTGCTGTACGTGAGATGAGTCAGGGAAAGGACTCATCTCAGGTTAATTTGCATATGTATCAAATCGTATTTTTTAAACAATAAAAGCACACAGAGCTATGGGCACTGGGTATTGCGGATGTGCTAGCAGCCATCTAGCAGCCCATGTCCTCAGCTCTGTACACAAAATCCCGGTGACAGGTTCCCTTTAAGTACCGGGCTATTTTTTGGATTTGCATTTTCATTTTTTCCTTCCAATGTTCCAATAGCCATAACTTTTTTTATTTTCTGTTCATATGGCCATATGAGGGCTTATTTTTTGGAGGATAGTTGTATTTTTTAAGGGCACCATTTAATTTACCATGTCTGTTATTGGAAAATGGGGAAAATTTTTTTTTGTGGCATTAAATAAAAATTTTGCCAAGGTTTTTGGGGTTTTGACATCAGGGTGTAAATTGTGCTTTTCTGCAGCTCAATATGAATACAAGGATACCAAACTTGTATATAGTATTTTTTTTTAACTACTTTTAAAATATAAACCTTGGGAAAAAAAATCTACATTTTCTTTGCATCACCATTTACTAACAGCTATAACTTTTTTATATATCCGTCCACACAGCTGTATGAGGGCTTGTTTTTTGCAGGACGTACTGTAGTTTTTATTTGTACTATTTTTGTGGTACATACGACTTTTTGATTACTGTTATTAAATTTTTGAGAGGAAAAGATGACTAAAAAAATTGCGAATTGTGTGTTTTTTATTAAATTTTTTGTCTGTTACGCAGTTTACCACACAGGAATTTTTTTTAATTTAAATTTCAATAGTTCAAACATTTTTGGACGCGGTGGTACCTAATATGTTTGCTTTTTATTGTTTATATATTTTTATGTGTAAAATTGGGAAAGGGCGGGTTTATTTTTTTTAACTTTTATAGCTTTTAACGCCCTTAGGGGGCTAGAACATGGGATCTTTTGATCCCTTGTGCTATTCACCCTTATAGAGATCTATTAGGGTGAATAGGATTTTGACTTTGTGCACAGCGCAGCAGGGAGGTTACCATGACAGCCTGGAAAGCTTCAGAAGCGTCCAGGTTGCCACGTTAACCGATCGGAGCCCAGAAATTTCACTGAGGGGTTAAATGACGGGGTTCAGTGCGATCGCTGTTCCCCGTAATTGCAGATGGGTGTCTGCTTATACAGCCGACACCCATGGAGTGGGCTCACTGCAGCAACCCCCTCCATACATTCCCCTAGCCACCATAACGTACCAGTATATCACGGTGGCTAGGGGAATGTATGGAGCGGGCTGCTGCAGTCTCACTTGTCTCAGTTTAACAAATTACGTTTATCATGTAGACAAAGTTAATACAAGGCACTTACTAATGTATTGTGATGGTCCATATTGCCTCCTTTGTTGGTTTGATTATTTTTTCCAGCACATTATACACTGCTCGTGCAGTAGCCCAGACCTGGTGTTCAACAATTTGTCATTTGTATATAGTTATGATATGTGTTCTTCTGTTTGTTCCTGGCTGTCACTACCAGCAAGGAAAGGTGGGTAGAGGTTGGCAAAAACAGAGTTAACCACCCTGTTCTTCCCCTCTTGGTAGGAGTGGGCTGGAGCTGCTCCCTGCCAAGACAGGGAGGTCCTGTGTAGCTACAGTGTGAAGAGGAAGCAAGTTACCTACCAGAGGGAACATTCCAAATTGTCCTCAAGTAAAGCTTTGAGAGTGCAGACAGTGGAGTGACCTGCTACATCTGCCTCTACAGACACTGCTGTAAGGTGAGGGACTACAGCCACGACACCCATCACCAAACATCCACTAAGCCAGTATCACCTAAGTGCTGAATCACCACCAACCAACCTACTTCCAAATCTTTGCTGGTGCCAGAGAAGAACCGCACTTAAAGAGTAACTGTCATGTTTTCATTAAAAAAAATATATAATTTTTGGATATATGTTACTGCTGCAGCAGCATTATGCATAAAGCAATCTTTAGTTTCTTCATATACCACTGTTTTCCTTGAGTTTTTTTCCCTTAGTTACGGCTGTTTAAACATTTACAATATGAGGGCCTTCTCAAGATGGCTCCTCTGCCAGTTCTCTGAGGCCAAAACCGCTTTCCCTCACTTCCCATAAACACTTGCTGTAGCCAGCAGCTCCCTGCCAGCCAATCAGATTGGATTACTGAGAGACACTCCTCCTCACTCTGAAGCCTAATTCAGGCATGCAGTATGAAGGACCGCCCCTCTGTCTTCTGTTTATACTAAAGGGAAGACAGACAAGCTCTAGCAACTATCTTTTAAGGGGCCAGTGGAAAGGGACAGGGGACATTAATGAAAGCTGTTATTATTAGGTAATTACAGATCTTTTGACAATCATTGACAGACTAACTCAGGTATACATGCCTAGTTCTAATAAACTAGCAAATAAAAAAAATGACAGTTATCCTTTAAAGCCTGCTGCTACTGTAATTATTTCAGGTTTGTAGCACTTAGTAAAAAGACTTTGTTACATTCCCCTCTGACTTCAGTACTATAATTCCACTGCACCGATCATTAGGGAGCAACGGCCTGAGGGAGTTCAGTGTGACACAACATTATATCAAGGCTACTACCACTGGTTTTCCGACTCCTCAGGTGGTCGCTGCACTCGTATCCAGCAGCAGTGGCTGTGCTTGCACACTATAGGAAAAAGTGCTGCCTCTATGGTGGCCAGGACCGCAGGAGTGAGCATAGGCCAGTGTTTTTGCCTATAGTGTGCAAGCACGACCACCATGGATTGCAGGGTGGTCGCAACCATGGAAACGAGCAGTGTATAATGGAAAAATGAATCCAGCCAGAAAAGGGGGCAATATGGACAATCACAATACATTAGTAAGTGCCTTTTATTAACTTACATATTTGACATTTACTGAAGTGAGAGAACCCCTTTTATATTTATTGGGGGTTGTGCAGCTTAATATTGATGACTTATTATTAATATCAGATTGGCAGAAGTCCAACACCCAGTGTAATTAGTGACTGTGTTTTACTTAAAGGTGACAATCATGGCTTCGAAGAGTGTTGGTTTGGAACAGTTCTCAGGTGCTGCTGATGTCACTAGGAAGCAAACCAAGAAGACCATCCATTGCCTGGAGAAACAATATTATTCCTTAAAACACAGGTTACAGGCTCAGGTTATAGTTTTTAAACCAGGTACGTAGGGTTAGAAGAAGGTATATTCTTGGTATACTCTCTCTCTCTCTATATACACATTTCTAGGAGTAAATATGTTTTGTAGAGCGCTTTGGTGTTGTGGAGGGTAGAAACATGCAAAGAACTGCATATTTCATCAGTGCAGGCCTGCCTTAGTTTCCTTGGCAGCGCCTCTCCTAGCAAGAGCACTGCCTGATGTGCATACCGCATCTCTGACCTACTGTTTTTATGACACTGGCATTATCAGTGAGTGCCGCACTTTCATATATCTTCGTACAGAAGTACTGCTTCTGTGTAAAGATGCTACATCTTAGTAGAAGCCTCTGGTCCGCTCTAATACACAATACACACCTGAGAGCTGTGCTGAGCTTTTACTTGGATTGCACATATATGGTCCATATGTACCAGAAAGCCATTCTCTCCCGAACACATTATTAACTTGTATAGAGGGCCATATTTATAATTTTTTTTCATATAAACCACACCATCTAATGTTTATGGGGGTCTCCCAACTCTCCCCCGATGGCTGATATCAAGGGAGAGGACATGCCTGATTTTGTTCTCAGGGGAGATGAGTCTGGCAGTGGCTATACTGAGAGTACGTATGTGTATGGGGGTACTGGAGAAGAATGACTTTCAGTCAGCAGCCGTACTAGTCTGTGGATGTGGGAAAACCTCTTCAGAGCTGAATTTATTTTCTGCACCTTATTGCTTAATGTATCTCATTATGAGGAGCTGTCAGAGCAGAAGCTTCTTGTATGTTTTTGGCAGAGTTCAGGACAGCTCAGTTCCAGATCAGATATCAGTGTTTAAGCTTGTTTGCATGAGTATCATCTTCCCTACTATATATCAAAAACAACAAGGGATCCGATCCCAGCATGGGCTGAAGGAAACTTCCTCCTGCAGTCTGAGAACATTTGTGAAATTTCTCTATAAAAATCCCATTCTAACAAAGTTAGAACCAGCCCTGAACCTCACATGGATCCCCATTCATTCCTCCAATTGCTCTGTTACGTCAAGCTGACAGCTCAATGGGCATGTCCACTCTCAGGAGCAGGTCCTTCCTGCTGCAGCTCTCTACCTATCACAGCTCAGAGGATGTGTCCTTTTTGCTGCAGCCCTCTTCCCATCACAGCTTGGGGTGGGTGTCCTTTCTACTGCAGCTCTCATCCCATCACAGCTTGGGGTGGGTGTCCTTTCTACTGCAGCTCTCTCTCTATCACAGCTCAGACATGTCCATTCTGCTGCAACTCTCTCCCTATCACAGCTCAGGAGGTGTGTCCTTTTTACTGCAGCTCTCCCTATCACAGTTCAGGGAGTATGTCTTTCCAGCTGCGGCTCTCTCCCTATCACAACTCAGGGGGTGTGTCCTTTCTACTGCAACTCTCCCCCATTGACAGCTCAGAAGGAATGTCCTTTTTATTGCAGCACTCTCCCCATAACTGTCACAGCATCTAACAGTAGATATAGCTGGTGGCACTTAAAGGATGGCACTGAACATGTGCCACCACCTCAGTAGGTTAACATGCATATTACTACACAGCCTAAACACCAGGGGGCACCTGTCACGGATAAAGGGGAAAACACAGGTACACACAAAAGGAAATAGACAACAGTCTAGGCCTCAAAAGCTAAGGAAGAGGGATGGTGATCTCCTTGTAATCCCTAGGCCTTTCCCTAAGTCCTGCCAGTATGAGCAGATCCTGATGGTGTAAATGCTCATACGCCGGATACCTATGCCCTGCTAAAACTGACGAGCCCTAGGATAGGTAGCAGGAGTCAAGATAGCTGGTTCCTTCCCAGATGAAACCCACATCTCCCTGAGGCCTAGAACCAAAACAAACCTGAGAACAACAAACATAAAAGGCAAGTAGTACTTAGCTTTGAGATGTGTGGAGAAGCAGGATATCCAAGACAAACAAGCTCTAGCAACTCCAAGAGGAAATATCAACCGCATGGTCAGCAGTGTGAGGCCGACCTAAATAACAAGCAGAACCTGAGGAGAGGCTTGCTACACGTGAGGCTATCTGATCTTCTCACCTCTGTCACGGGAGGGACCGTGACAGTACCCCCCCTTCTACGGGTGACCTCCGGACACCCAGGACCGACCTCATCAGGATGCGCCCTGTGAAAAGCCTTCACAAGGCGACTGGCATTCACGTCGATCACCGGACCCCACATTCTTTCCTCTGGACTGTAACCCTTCCAGTGCACGAGATAGTGAAGAGATCCACGAAGAATACGTGAGTTCACTATTTTGGCAATCTGAAACTCAAGATTACCATCCACCATGACAGGAGGGGGTGGCAGGGAGGACAGTTCAGCAGGTTCGACATATCTTTTAAGCAATGACTTGTGAAACACATTATGAATTTTTAAAGCCGGCGGAAGTTTAAGACGAGAAGCCACCGGATTAATAATGGCCTGATAAACCTTGGCCCCAACTTCCAAGAGTGTACCTTCAACTTAAAGGGGTTGTCCGGGATCAAGATTGTTTTTTAAAAAACAGTTAAACTATTCCTCCTTCTTAGTCACGCCCCTAAGCGCCTCCTGGCTCAGTCCCTCCATCCTTGCTAAGAATACGCCCTGCCCGGTGACATCACCAGACCAGAGGGGCGGAGCTTGGCAAAATGTGTTGCCGCCTAGTTTCCGCCCCTCAGTGCGCTCTGCATAATAACTGAGGCTGGCGGTGACGTCACCGGGCTCCCTGCGAAGCGGAAGCAGAGGCTTCGCTCTGCATAAAGGGACCCGGTACGTCACAGAATCTTTGAAAAGTGGCACTTCCGGCAGAGAATTTAGGACAAGAAAACGGGCATCAGAAAAGTCTTGCAAAGGTACGACAGGACTGTATGTAATATTAATATGCTTGGTGTTCTCTTACAGCAATGTCCCCAATCCCGGACAATCCCTTTAATGTTTCTTGTGGACAGCCACACAGAATCACCCACTCCCAGGTCCGGACCACTCATATGTCTCTTGTCAGCCATACGTTTATACATTTTATTTAAAATTGTTTGGAATTTTCCGCCAAATAGATGACAATGAAGAGGAGAATCTTTCCTCTTCAGGTATACCAGAAGTCTCAGTACCAGAAAATGTGCCAAACTCTGGATGGAACCCATATGCACAAAAAAACGGGGACTTATCAGTGGACTCCTGTCTACGGTTATTTATGGCAAACTCAGCCAACAACAAAAATGAAGACCACTCTTCCTGATTCTCAGAGACAAAACATCTCAAATAAGTCTCCAGATTCTGGTTAGTGCGCTCAGTCTGTCCGTTCGACTGTGGATGAAAGGCAGAAAAGACAATTGGACTCCCAGACGAGTACAGAACACCTTTCAGAATCTGAAACAAATTGAGTCCCTCTATCAGACACCACAACAGAGGGAATGCCGTGTAGTTTCACAATGGTATCGACAAACACTTGAGCGAGAGTTTTGGCATTAGGTAAACCCGATAATGGTATAAAGTGCGCCATCTTGCTGAAGCGGTCAACAACCACCAGAATCACAGTTTTCCCAGAGGAATTAGGCAAATCTGTGATAAAGTCCATGGACAAATGAGTCCAGGGTCGAGATGGGATAGACAAGGGAAGTAGAGATCCTGAAGGCAGAGTATGAGTCACCTTAGTACGCGCACTAGTCTCACAAGCTGCCGCATAACCCTCAACATATTTACGTAACCCTGGCCACCAGAATCTCCGGGAAATGAGATCCACAATGGATCTGCTTCCAGGGTGTCCGGTAAGAACAGTATTGTGATGTTCCTTAAACACCTTGTGTCGTAGTTCCGAAGGGACAAACAACTTCCCTGGAGGACAGGAATCAGGTGCCTCTTCCTGGGCCTCCAACACCTCTGCCTCAAGTTCAGATTAAAGGGCGGATACAACCACCCCATCAGCCAATATCAGAGCAGGATCCTCCGAATCACCTTCCCCAGGAAAGCTACGCAACAAGGCATCCGCTTTGAGTTTTTAATCCCAGGGCGATAAGTGACAATGAAATTAAATCTAGTAAAAAAAACAACTACCATCTAGCCTGCCTTGGATTCAGACGTTTAGCTGACTGCAGGTAGGCCACATTTTTGTGATCAGTAATTACCGTAATGGGATGAATCGCTCCTTCCAACCAATGACCCCATTTCTCAAAAGCCAATTTAATGGCCAGCAACTCTATTACCTACATCATAATTTCTTTCGGCAGAAGAGAGTTTTTAGAGAAAAAAGCACAAGGGCGCCATTTTCTAGGAGAAGGACCCTGCGAGAAGACTGCTCCAACCCCTACCTCTGATGCGTAAACTTCCACAATGAATGGTTGTGACACATCCGGTTGCACCAGAATAGGAGCAGAAGCAAACATTCCTTTATTGCTGAAAAAGCATGTAATGCTTCTTCAGATCAGACTGAGAAATCCTCGCCTTTCTTAGGGTCTATTCACATGTCCGCAAAATAGGTCCGCATCTGTTCCGCAATTTTGCGGAACAGGTGCGGACCCATTAATTTTCAATGGGGCCGGAATGTGCTGTCCGCATCCGCATTTGCGGATCCGCAAAAAAATA
Source organism: Bufo bufo (assembly GCF_905171765.1). Classification (NCBI taxonomy): domain Eukaryota; kingdom Metazoa; phylum Chordata; class Amphibia; order Anura; family Bufonidae; genus Bufo; species Bufo bufo. The sequence continues at coordinate 334,054 of NC_053389.1, read as the reverse complement.
GAACATGTCCTATTCTTGTCCGCAATTGACAGAATTGACTACGGAGAGCTGGGTCATTCCACTCCGTATCAGTTTCCCACCTCCTAAATTCAGAGCAATAGGACTTTGCTGAACGCTCTCCCTGCTGCAAACCAGGCAATTTAGATTCGGCCAGGTTAACCCGATCTGTGTCGTCGTAAATAAGTCCCAGAGCTCTGAAAAATTCCTCTACCGACCGGAGGGATTGTGATCCGGTTGGCAAGGAGAAAGCCCAAGACTGAGCGTCACCTTTAAGTAATGAAATAATAATCCCCACTCTTTGACTCTCGTCCCCAGAAGAGTTAGGACGTAGTCTAAAATATAATTTGCACGACTCCCTGAACCGAACAAAGTTGTCATTTCCCCCGGAAAACCTTTCCGGGAGAGCGACCTTAAGTTCAGGGAAGGCTTGGTTCCCACTGCCAGAACCCACCGCCTGTAGTCTCTGAAATTGTACAACAGCCGTACGGAGGTCAGCTACCTGCATACGATCGACCAGTGCAGAAACAGTATCCATAGTTACACTAAAAAACACAATGGATAACGTTTTTTTGGGCGGTTGATAATGTCACAGATAAAGGGGAAGAGGAAAACACAGATACACACAAAAGGAAATAGACAACAGTCTAGGCCTCAAAAGCTAAGGAAGAGGGATGGTGACCTAGTAATCCCTAGGCTTTTCCCTAACTCCTGCCAGTATGAGCAGATCCTGATGGTGGAAATGCTCATACGTCGTACATCTATGCCCTGCTAAAACTGACGAGCCCTAGGATAGGTAGCAGGAGTCGAGACCGCTGGTTCCTTCCCAGATGAAGAAACCCGCGTCTCCCTGAGGCCTAGAACCAAAACACACCAGAGAACAACAAACAGAACAGGCAACTTGTACTTAGCTTTGAGATGTATGGAGAAGCAGGAGATCCAAGATAAACAAGCTCTAGCAACTCCAAGAGGAAATATCAACCGCATGGTCATCAGTGTGAGGCGGACCTAAATAGAGCCTCATCACTGATAACAAGCAGAACCTGAGGAGAGGTGAGATCCTGCCAAACAACAACATACAAAGAGGAAAACAGAGAGACCTGTCAGATAGCCTCACGTGAAGCAAATCTATCCGATCTTCTCACCTCTGTCAAGGGAGGGACCGTGACAGCACCATTAAAATGAAATAAAGAGAATGTCTCAAAACTGAACCTTACTGCTGCCTGTCGTGCTGCGCCACTTCTGTCACTTTGATTTCGCACCAGTAACCGGCACATGCGCACTGCATATCTCTGTGCCTCTGCCCACAGTGGGCAGAGAACTGCGCCTGCCCAGGTACGGTGGTGATGGGCGAAGGCACGGTATTTTGGGCTACAGGGAAAAATAATGTCACACAGACACAGGGCTGGCCGGAGAACACTGAGGGGAGGAGTTCGGTGCAAGTAAGGCGGGGAACCTGAGCACTTGCAGCAGACACTCCATCCATGGGCTTTTGCGATGGTTCATTAACATGTCATAAAAAAACAAAAAACTAAATTTTTGGCGATTTGTAAGATCTGAAAAACGAAATAAAGGTAACATCTGTGTCAGGTCGTTGTGTCCCACTGAAATTTTTGATTGCCAAAGAGAAGTTTTGCTCTAGAATATATAGTATTATTAAATTAAAGGATCAACCTGCAGATGAAGCAGGCGATTGTGGGGGAAAAAAGCGTTCCTTCCCATCAATCGCCTGCTCGCTAGAGGAGGAGACTGCTGCTATTATATGCTCAGTATGGGGACAAGCGATCACTAATGCTACCGCTCATCCCCATACTGAATAATTATTTGCCGGCAGCAGTTCGTGATTACACGGCAAGATATGTTGCCGACAAACGAGGATTTGTAAGCCTGCTAAAAGATTTAGTAAATGGTGGCAGTATTACACTGCCAGATGATGACTAATGAGCGTTCAGACGAACGCTTGTTAGAGATGATCTGAAAGATTCAGGTGTAATAAGGCTCTGTTCACACTTGTGTTGGGGTCCATCAGTTTGCATTTGTTTGAAAACAGATTTGGGGCAGCGTCATCACTTATAAACGGAAGGCAGAACACTAATATGCGATAATTCACATACATAATAATCCACATTCAATAGTAAGACAAGATGCTACCTCTGGTGGGTAGTGCCATTTTGTATTTGCTTTTTGACCAAAAGAAGGCTTTGTGCACCGATACAAAACCTGTTACGTCTGCACACTACACACGTGGCAGAAGCATGTCAGAAAATGCATTGTCCTGGCAATGCTGCCGTTCTATACTTCGTTGCGGTTTTGTAACAGTGTATACTTCGGGAGCTTCCTTCCCCGCTCATTGTGCTCACCAGCGCACAGACAATAAAGACTAGACATGGCAGCTTGGATTTGTTTATCTAGGGCCTGGACTCAGTCCAACTCATTGCCACGTCTACAGAAATCTCTCTGTGCCAAGCAGGCATTTAATTAACCGTTTAAACAAATGCAAAACCCTAAAGCTTATCTCCACCTTGAAACACCATGGCGTTCTAGGTCCAATATTGTGTGACAAGGGGTTTTCCAGGTCCTTAATATTGATGACTTATCCTCAGGATGCGACTTGAATATCAGATCGGTGGGGTTCGGACACCCAGCTCCCGAAGAACACCCCCCCACGAAGTATAGGTTCTGGCACAGGCAACTGCCCAAAACAGCCAATCGGTCAGACTACCAGTAATTGATTCTGATGACCTATCCAGAGGATACAAGTACCAGAAAACCCATTTACTATATTTTTACAGTATTTAGGACTCATACAGAGAGTTTCAGAGACATACTGTTAGTAACTGATCAACTGGAGCTACCAATGTCTGCAGCTGACACAAGGAGAAGCTTACTGCTTTTATTCATGAGTAAAGTCTCATTCACGTCAGTGCTCAAATCCGTGAGAAGGTGGTCAGTGATGATCCGTGAAGGATTCCTGTTGGGTCCGTGTGTCTGTTTTTTGCTGTCCGTGTGCCATCTGAGCTTCACTGACCCTGCACAGCTGAAAAATCATTTTCAAAGCATCCCATCCGTGTTACATCTGTGGCTTTCACGGACCCATAGACTATAATTGACGTGATGACAAAATAGAGCATGCATCCGTGCTAAAAACACGGACAACTGATGTGTAAATACACACATTAAAATAAATGGGTACGTGTGCTGTCCGTGGAGAACACGTACAGCACACGTCCTTGGAACACTGACGTGTGAATAAGGTTTTAAATGGGTTGTCCCACAATGGACATGTATCACATCCACAGAACCTATGGAACCCCAGAATGATAATTGGGTTCTCAAACCTCTCATTGCTGCGGTCGTGCAGTGAGGAGGCGTTTCAGTGGTTCAGCAGTCAAGCATGTGTCCTGATGTCTCAGAGGCTGACTGTGCGGTATGCCAGACCTTGCAGGGGAATTATGTGTGAGGTCACGGGGTGAGCAATAGGTGGGCCGAGGTAAATACAGTTCTGGTTACTCACGGTTAGGTCGTCCCTGGGCAGGCTCGCATAAGTGAAAAGGAGAACGGCACAAGGATTCTCTGGGGCACACTCTGGTGTAAGGGACACTGGCCAGATGGTGGTTTGAGGTGCCCTTGATGGTCTGTATTAAATGTGCCAGTGGCAAGGTCCCTTGTAGTCGTGACGCCAGTACCTTTTGTATGGAGGTACAACCATTTACTATAGTGTTAATTGAGGAACTTGAGTCTGAGGCGAGCAGGATGAAATTCAAGGTGGAACTTTACTGAAGATGACTTTTGATAACAATACATCCAAAGCATTAAGACAGTCTCTTGATACAATCTGGCATTAAGCACAATCTCCCATACATATGGGGAAAGGGAAATGCAAATCTTCAATGAAGTACAGGCTCTTGTAATACATAAGAAACTACTGCTCAGACTAGGCTGGTAATAATGAAAGTCTTACACTGGTAACAACTCCGGCCTGATCCTAATCCTTGAATAAAAAGGTGCTTTTCTGAATCCTGAAACTTCTATTCCAATGTTGTTCTGACAGTTGGCCTGACTGTCCTCAGGATTTGAACTGGAGATGTACACTCACCTAAAGAATTATTAGGAACACCATACTAATACGGTGTTGGACCCCCTTTTGCCTTCAGAACTGCCTTAATTCTACGTGGCATTGATTCAACAAGGTGCTGATAGCATTCTTTAGAAATGTTGGCCCATATTGATAGGATAGCATCTTGCAGTTGATGGAGATTTGAGGGATGCACATCCAGGGCACGAAGCTCCTGTTCCACCACATCCCAAAGATGCTCTATTGGGTTGAGATCTGGTGACTGTGGGGGCCATTTTAGTACAGTGAACTCATTGTCATGTTCAAGAAACCAATTTGAAATGATTCGAGCTTTGTGACATGGTGCATTATCCTGCTGGAAGTAGCCATCAGAGGATGGATACATGTTCTCATTCTGTTTACGCCAAATTCGGACTCTACCATTTGAATGTCTCAACAGAAATCGAGACTCATCAGACCAGGCAACATTTTTCCAGTCTTCAACAGTCCAATTTTGGTGAGCTCGTGCAAATTGTAGCCTCTTTTTCCTATTTGTAGTGGAGATGAGTGGTACCCGGTGGGGTCTTCTGCTGTTGTAGCCCATCCGCCTCAAGGTTATGCGTGTTGTGGCTTCACAAATGCTTTGCTGCATACCTCGGTTGTAACGAGTGGTTATTTCAGTCAAAGTTGCTCTTCTATCAGCTTGAATCAGTCGGCCCATTCTCCTCTGACCTCTAGCATCCAAAAGGCATTTTCGCCCACAGGACTGCCGCATACTGGATGTTTTTCCATTTTCACACCATTCTTTGTAAACCCTCGAAATGGTTGTGCGTGAAAATCCCAGTAACTGAGCAGATTGTGAAATACTCAGACTGGCCCGTCTGGCACCAACAACCATGCCACGCTCAAAATTGCTTAAATCACCTTTCTTTCCCATTCTGACATTCAGTTTGGAGTTCAGGAGATTGTCTTGACCAGGACCACAACCCTACATGCATTGAAGCAACTGCCATGTGATTGGTTGACTAGATAATCGCATTAATGAGAAATAGAACAGGTGTTCCTAATAATTCTTTAGGTGAGTGTAGATGCTTCAAGCTATCTCCTACACCTATTACAAAAGGTGCCTAATGAGTCCTCAGGTAATGACTATCTTGCTAATCCTTTGTCTTGCATAAAAACTTGATAATTCCTCAAATACTCGGCTGCATGCAGTTTAGACATTAGTCACCCTGGAAGAGCGATCTATAGTAGTGGATTGCTCACCTCTAGGTAGAATACTTGTAGGCTTTAACCCTGGGCTATGGAGCCGACAGGGACAGAGTAGAGAGGCTAGGAATATGCCTCCCTCCAGAAAGTCAGCTACATCGCTGTTGCTTTCTTGTAGGCTCATGAGAGAACTGCTTTGAACTGAACTCTCACTTGGATTGACCTGAGCTCATCTGCACTGGTTTGGATTGACCTCAACCAGGAACTGAATTCAACTGCCTAAGGCCTCATGCACTCGACCGTTGTGTGCATCCGTGGCCGTTGTGCCGTTTTTTTTTCGCGGACCCATTGACTTTCAATGGGTCCGTGGAAAAATCGGAAAATGCACCGTTTTGCAGCCACATCCGTGATTCCTGTCCGTCAAAAAAATATGACCTGTCCTATTTTTTTGACAGACAACGGTTCACGGACCCATTCAAGTCAATGGGTCCGTGAAAGAACACGGATGCACACAAGATTGGCATCCGCGTCCGTGATCCGTGGCCATAGGTTACTTTCATACAGATGGATCCGAAGATCCGTCTGCATAAAAGCTTTTTAAGAGATGAGTTTTCACTTCGTGAAAACTCATATCCGACAGTATATTCTAACACAGAGGCATTCCCATAGTGATGGGGACGCTTCTAGTTAGAATATACTACGAACTGTGTACATGACTGCCCCCTGCTGCCTGGCAGCACCCGATCTCTTACAGGGGGCTGTGATCCGCACAATTAACCCCTCAGGTGCTGCACCTGAGGGGTTAATTGTGCATATCATAGCCCCCTATAAGAGATCAGGGGCTGCCAGGCAGCAGGGGGCAGACCCCCCTCCCTCCCCAGTTTTAATTTCATTGGTGGCCAGTGCGCCCCCCCGGCCCTCCTCCCTCTATTGTAATATCATTGGTGGCCAGTGTGCGGCCTCCCCCGGCCCCCCCTCCCTCCATTGTATTATCATTGGTGGCCAGTGTGCAGCCTCCCCTCCCTCCCTTTATTGTATTATCATTGGTGGCCAGTGTGCGGCCTCCCCCCCTCCCTCCCTTTATTGTATTATCATTGGTGGCCAGTGTGCGGCCTCCCCCGACCCCCCTCTCCCTCCCTTTATTGTATTATCATCATTGGTGGCCAGTGTGCGGCCTCCCCCTCCCTCCCTCCCTTTTTTGTATTATCATCATTGGTGGCCAGTGTGCGGCCTCCCCCCGCCCCCCCTCCCTCTTTCTATTGTATTATCATCATTGGTGGCCAGTGTGCGGCCTCCCCCGGCCCCCCCTCCCTCCCTCTATTGTAATATCATCATTGGTGGCTAGTGTGCGGCCTCCCCCGGCCCCCCCCCCTCCCTCCTGTCACGAGTTGGAGGTCCCAGGAGAGACCACCGCGTCGTCAAGCAATAAACGGAAATCAGGTACAGACACATAAGAGTTTATTGCACAAACAGAAACATAGAAAGCAGCACAGATAAAACATGAGCTCTATGTACCGTCAGCACAGTGGGAGAAAACCCCCACTGCGCCACTGTCTAGTAATACTCCAGAGGGGCGTAACTAAGCAACTCTTGGTTTTCACTAGCTGCAGATCGATCACAGAATCAAGTCTTTTGGAGGAGTTAATCTGCCTAATCTCGCCCTAACGTCGCAGCTGCAACCTCTCCCTATACTGATCATAGCAGAGTGACGTGCGGCGCTACGTGACTCCAGCTTAAATAGAGGCTGGGTCACATGGTGCACTGGCCAATCACAGCCATGCCAATAGTAGGCATGGCTGTGATGGCCTCTTGGGCCAAGTAGTATGACGCTTGTTGATTGGCTGCTTTGCAGCCTTTCAAAAAGCGCCAAGAAAGCGCCGAACACCGAACCCGAACACGGACTTTTACGAAAATGTTCGGGTTCGGGTCCGTGTCACGGACACCCCAAAATTCGGTACGAACCCGAACTATACAGTTCGGGTTCGCTCATCCCCGCCCACTTCGTTTACTGTTCAAAAAAGTTAATATGTGGCGCAGCGGGGCACTTGTGTTCTTTCAGCATCCAGCGACCCCGCTCCCAGCCCAGTTTCTGTCTGACCTGCAGCTGCGGATTCATCCAGCCAAGACTCTGGCCAATCAGCGCAAGTCAGCACAAAGAGGCAGCTGCTGATTGGCCAGTGTATTGCTGGCACAGGCGTGCTGCACCCAGACTCCGACCCGGAGAGTAACGTCGCCACTCGCCTCACATCACATCTGCGTGCCGCCGCCTAGTCAACAGCCGACAGGCACAGCACAGGCCAGTGAAGGACCACTGCTGACGTGACAGACAAATCAGTCTGGCCTTGGAAGCAAGCAAGGAAGGAAGGAAGGAAGGTTGTCTGTCTGTTCCAGCTCAGAAAAGATAAGTGTGGTTTCAGTTTTTGTTGATTGCTGTCTAGGTTGTGTTTGTGTCATCTTTCCCATTCAGGTTCTGTGCGAGCAGGCTGCTCCTTTTCCCCTTTTCACCATCTCAGGGAATCTAGGGTGTTTTAGCCCAGGCACGAGGACACATCATTCCTATTTTCAAGGTCTGTATGTGGGCTGAGCAGTGCAGGGAGAGAGGTCAGGGTTTAGCTAGGAGGTGAACCTTCCCCTGCTTCTCGCCTAGAGCCTGGTTGTTGGTTTATCTGTGTGTCTGAGTTCCCCGTCCGCCGTGACATTATAACCCGCCATACTGTGACTGCCATTACTCAGCGGTTTTGTGATGGCGTCAATTGATGCACTGTTTGACCGCATGCAGGGATTATCCATAGAGGTTGCAGATCTGCGTAGTTCGGTCACACGGTGTCAGAATGCTCTGGCATCAGGTGCAGGTCAAATTTGTGTGGAGCCAAAAGTGGCTCTTCCTGATCGATTTGCAGGGGGTACGGATGACTTTATCCATTTTAGAGAGTCTTGCAAATTATATTTTCGGCTGCGTCCATCGTCGTCAGGTGATGAGAGTCAGAGGATAGGTATAATCATTTCTCTGCTTAAAGGGGATGCGCAATCCTGGGCCTTTTCTCTGCCGACCCGGTTCTCGGGCCCTCCGGTCGGTGGAGGAATTTTTTAAGGCCTTGGGATTAATCTACGATGACCCAGATCGGGTCTCGATGGCGGAATCGAGATTACGTAATTTATTTCAGGGTGAACATACTGCAGAGGTTTACTGTGTTGAGTTTAGGAGATGGGCTACCGAATCAGAGTGGAAAGATCCCACGTTACGGAGTCAGTTTTGTCAGGGGTTATCTGAGAGATTGAAAGATGCCCTTGCTTTTCATGAGTACCCAGATTCTTTGGAGAATGCAATGTCTTTAGCAGTACGGTTAGATAGACGTATTAGAGAAAGGTGTAGGGCTTCCTCCGCGCTAGGAATCCCTTCTGTGAGTGGTTTTGTCTCTACTGCTTCCCAGGGTGATGTTACAGGTAGCTCTGGGGTAGAGGAGGAACCCATGCAGCTGGGTCAGGTTTCTTGCCGTTCCGATAGTAGAGACTTTAGGAAATTGCACAAACTGTGTTACTACTGTGGGAAAAGTGTTCATTTTATTTTTGCTTGTCCTTTTGTTAAACCGCAGGTGGAAGAGAAAAAGAAAAAAAAAAATCCTGACTCTTGGTGGCGTGAATGGTGTGGTGGAGCAGGCAGGTATGCAAGCTCCCTGCAGTTCCCGTTTTCTCCTTCCAGCTGTGGTGGCGCTAGAGTCAAGAAAGATTTTTGTTCAAGTATTCCTTGACTGTGGTGCTGGGGTAAACCTAATTGACTCTCTTTTTCTTCAAAATCTGGGTCTAAGTACTTGCACTTTAGGAAAAGAGATTTGGGTTTTTGCAATTGATTCTTCCCCTCTTTCTCAAAGGAGTCTTACTCACATTGTTCATGGTATTCACTTAAGGTTGGGTGATTCACATGTTGAGATTATGTCTTGTTTTGTCATGAAGGATTTGCCAGCTCCTATAGTTTTGGGGTTACCATGGTTGACTAAACATAACCCAATTATAGATTGGCAAGCGAGACAAATCATTGGTTGGAGTGAGTTTTGTTCGGATAATTGTCTTGGCACATCTAACGCTGGTGTGTCCACTACGGCTTTACCTCAGTATCTCTCAGATTTTGCGGATGTCTTTTCGGAGGGTGGGGCTCAGGAATTGCCCCCTCATCGTGACTATGATTGTCCAGTTAATCTCATCCCAGGGGCTAAGTTGCCAAAGTCTCGGCTTTACAACCTTTCTCAACCCGAAAGAGAGGTCATGCGAAAGTATATCGCCGAGAGTTTGGCAAAAGGTCATATTAGGCCATCTAAGTCTCCGGTGGCAGTAGGCTTGTTCTTTGTAAAAAAAAAAAAAGGATGGATCGCTGAGACCATGTTTGGATTTCCGGGAATTGAACCGTATTACGGTCCGGGATCCATATCCCCTGCTTTTGATCTCTGACCTTTTTGATCAGATTGTTGCCAAGGTGTTCTCCAAGTTGGATTTGAGAGGGGCCTACAATCTGATCAGAATCAAGGAGGGGGATGAGTGGAAAACGGCCTTCAATACGCACGAGGGTCATTTTGAGAATCTGGTTATGCCTTTTGGGTTGACGAACGCGCCAGCAGTATTTCAGCGATTCGTCAATGACATTTTTCATCATTTGGTGGGGAGATTCGTGGTGGTTTATTTGGATGACATTTTAATTTACTCTCCTGATCTGAAGACCCATCAGGATCATGTGAGACAGGTCTTGACGATCCTTCGGGAGAATAAATTATATGCTAAATTGGAGAAATGTTTGTTTTCGGTGCAGGAGCTTCCGTTCTTGGGATATTTGCTTTCTGACTCTGGTTTTCGTATGGACCCCGAAAAGGTCCGGGCGGTTCTGGAGTGGGACCGACCAGAGAATCAGAAAGCTTTGATGAGGTTCCTGGGGTTTACTAATTATTATAGAAAATTTATTTCGAACTATTCTACCATTGTAAGACCTCTCACTGATATGACTAAGAAGGGCGCCGACATCTCTGTCTGGTCGGATGAGGCATTGCAGGCCTTTTCGGCTATTAAGGAGCGTTTTGAGTCTGCTCCCATTCTGGTGCAGCCCGATGTGTCTCAGCCATTCGTGGTGGAGGTTGATGCATCTGAAGTGGGGGTTGGAGCGGTGCTGTCGCAGGGTCCATCTCCTGGCAAATGGGTCCCATGTGCTTTTTTCTCCAAGAAGCTCTCGGTCGCCCTTCATCGGGCTGTTCTCGGAACTGCCTGCTCCTGGTACACGGTGAACTGGCCAACACTGATTGTGGATCCAGAAAAATGGATGCGGATCCTGAAAATGCGGATTTGCATCTGTTTCAGCCCCATTGAAAGTGAATGGGTCCGCAAATTGCGGAATGAATGCAGACCCAAATTACGGACGTTTGAATGGACCCTTATTCGCACATCTGTGTCCGTAATGAAATCTGTGCTAAGTTGGTTAGTAATTTATCCATTAAGATTTCCGTGAAGAATCTGTGTTTTGGTCCGTGTGTTCGTTTTCATTTCGTGTGTCATCCGTGTTCCATGGACACAGCACAGCTGAAAATTAATTTTCAAAGCATCTCCTGTAAAGTAGATGGTCCATGAAACACAGATGGGGCCCGTGTTTTTAATGGACCCATAAACTATAATTGGCTTGATGGATCAATAAACGCAGACAAAACAGAGCATGCTTCCTTGTTAAAATCACTGACCAATGGACTGTGCTAAAACACGGATGTGTGAATACACACATTAAAATGTGGCTACGTGTGCCATCTGTGAAGAACACGGACGTGTGAATAAGGCCTTACACTGCTAGCCTCTTCACCTATATAGTGCTGTTAGCAGTTTTGAGGGGTCAAAACTGCTGCTAGACTCCCTGTAAAATATTACGGGATCTATGCTTTGTGTTACAATATAAAAACCAGAAATGTATCCTGTCTTCACAAATAGTAAAGATGATTGAAAGTCAGATCTCTGGACAGGTTGATTATGACATCATAGTTAGCCTTGGTTACATCGCTCATTCCTGCCCTAACACTGTGAGGAACAGCTGCTGTTCATTTCATGTCAAACAGTACAAGGTAATCCTATATTTTCACTTCATGTAACACATGTGATGATCTAGACTTCTGTTATTGCACCAATGTATCGAAGGCAATAAGCTTTGCAAATCGCCTTCTTAAATTTTTTTTAGTCTTTTGCCTATACAGCAACTACACTGAAAGGTCTCCAGCGTTACGCACTACATACAAACCTGTGTGTAGTCTGATCCTGCAGACCCCCTATCTGCCCCCCCTCTCCAACTGCCCCAGTTAACAAGTAGGGGATCAGACTGCACACAGAGCCCTCTGTAGTCTGTTACCATGGAGACACATAGGGCAACAAATGGTTTCAACTCTAAACAAATGGTAGAATTATATATTTTTTTTAAATGAAGACAATTTGCAAAGTTGCTTAATCCCTTAAAGGGAACCTGTCACCGGGATTTTGTGTACAGAGCTGAGGACATGGGCTGCTAATTTGCATATGTATCAAATCGTTTTTTTTACACAATAAAAGCACACAGAGCTATGGGGACTGGGTATTGCGGATGTGCTAGCGGCCATCTAGCAACCCATGTCCCCATAGCTCTGTGTGCTTTTATTGTGTAAAAAAAACGATTTGATACATATGCAAATTAACCTGAGATGAGTCCTGTACGTGAGATGAGTCAGGGACAGGACTCATCTCAGGTTAATTTGCATATGTATCAAATCGTATTTTTTAAACAATAAAAGCACACAGAGCTATGGGCACTGGGTATTGCGGATGTGCTAGCAGCCATCTAGCAGCCCATGTCCTCAGCTCTGTACACAAAATCCCGGTGACAGGTTCCCTTTAAGTACCGGGCTATTTTTTGGATTTGCATTTTCATTTTTTCCTTCCAATGTTCCAATAGCCATAACTTTTTTTATTTTCTGTTCATATGGCCATATGAGGGCTTATTTTTTGGAGGATAGTTGTATTTTTTAAGGGCACCATTTAATTTACCATGTCTGTTATTGGAAAATGGGGAAAATTTTTTTTTGTGGCATTAAATAAAAATTTTGCCAAGGTTTTTGGGGTTTTGACATCAGGGTGTAAATTGTGCTTTTCTGCAGCTCAATATGAATACAAGGATACCAAACTTGTATATAGTATTTTTTTTTAACTACTTTTAAAATATAAACCTTGGGAAAAAAAATCTACATTTTCTTTGCATCACCATTTACTAACAGCTATAACTTTTTTATATATCCGTCCACACAGCTGTATGAGGGCTTGTTTTTTGCAGGACGTACTGTAGTTTTTATTTGTACTATTTTTGTGGTACATACGACTTTTTGATTACTGTTATTAAATTTTTGAGAGGAAAAGATGACTAAAAAAATTGCGAATTGTGTGTTTTTTATTAAATTTTTTGTCTGTTACGCAGTTTACCACACAGGAATTTTTTTTAATTTAAATTTCAATAGTTCAAACATTTTTGGACGCGGTGGTACCTAATATGTTTGCTTTTTATTGTTTATATATTTTTATGTGTAAAATTGGGAAAGGGCGGGTTTATTTTTTTTAACTTTTATAGCTTTTAACGCCCTTAGGGGGCTAGAACATGGGATCTTTTGATCCCTTGTGCTATTCACCCTTATAGAGATCTATTAGGGTGAATAGGATTTTGACTTTGTGCACAGCGCAGCAGGGAGGTTACCATGACAGCCTGGAAAGCTTCAGAAGCGTCCAGGTTGCCACGTTAACCGATCGGAGCCCAGAAATTTCACTGAGGGGTTAAATGACGGGGTTCAGTGCGATCGCTGTTCCCCGTAATTGCAGATGGGTGTCTGCTTATACAGCCGACACCCATGGAGTGGGCTCACTGCAGCAACCCCCTCCATACATTCCCCTAGCCACCATAACGTACCAGTATATCACGGTGGCTAGGGGAATGTATGGAGCGGGCTGCTGCAGTCTCACTTGTCTCAGTTTAACAAATTACGTTTATCATGTAGACAAAGTTAATACAAGGCACTTACTAATGTATTGTGATGGTCCATATTGCCTCCTTTGTTGGTTTGATTATTTTTTCCAGCACATTATACACTGCTCGTGCAGTAGCCCAGACCTGGTGTTCAACAATTTGTCATTTGTATATAGTTATGATATGTGTTCTTCTGTTTGTTCCTGGCTGTCACTACCAGCAAGGAAAGGTGGGTAGAGGTTGGCAAAAACAGAGTTAACCACCCTGTTCTTCCCCTCTTGGTAGGAGTGGGCTGGAGCTGCTCCCTGCCAAGACAGGGAGGTCCTGTGTAGCTACAGTGTGAAGAGGAAGCAAGTTACCTACCAGAGGGAACATTCCAAATTGTCCTCAAGTAAAGCTTTGAGAGTGCAGACAGTGGAGTGACCTGCTACATCTGCCTCTACAGACACTGCTGTAAGGTGAGGGACTACAGCCACGACACCCATCACCAAACATCCACTAAGCCAGTATCACCTAAGTGCTGAATCACCACCAACCAACCTACTTCCAAATCTTTGCTGGTGCCAGAGAAGAACCGCACTTAAAGAGTAACTGTCATGTTTTCATTAAAAAAAATATATAATTTTTGGATATATGTTACTGCTGCAGCAGCATTATGCATAAAGCAATCTTTAGTTTCTTCATATACCACTGTTTTCCTTGAGTTTTTTTCCCTTAGTTACGGCTGTTTAAACATTTACAATATGAGGGCCTTCTCAAGATGGCTCCTCTGCCAGTTCTCTGAGGCCAAAACCGCTTTCCCTCACTTCCCATAAACACTTGCTGTAGCCAGCAGCTCCCTGCCAGCCAATCAGATTGGATTACTGAGAGACACTCCTCCTCACTCTGAAGCCTAATTCAGGCATGCAGTATGAAGGACCGCCCCTCTGTCTTCTGTTTATACTAAAGGGAAGACAGACAAGCTCTAGCAACTATCTTTTAAGGGGCCAGTGGAAAGGGACAGGGGACATTAATGAAAGCTGTTATTATTAGGTAATTACAGATCTTTTGACAATCATTGACAGACTAACTCAGGTATACATGCCTAGTTCTAATAAACTAGCAAATAAAAAAAATGACAGTTATCCTTTAAAGCCTGCTGCTACTGTAATTATTTCAGGTTTGTAGCACTTAGTAAAAAGACTTTGTTACATTCCCCTCTGACTTCAGTACTATAATTCCACTGCACCGATCATTAGGGAGCAACGGCCTGAGGGAGTTCAGTGTGACACAACATTATATCAAGGCTACTACCACTGGTTTTCCGACTCCTCAGGTGGTCGCTGCACTCGTATCCAGCAGCAGTGGCTGTGCTTGCACACTATAGGAAAAAGTGCTGCCTCTATGGTGGCCAGGACCGCAGGAGTGAGCATAGGCCAGTGTTTTTGCCTATAGTGTGCAAGCACGACCACCATGGATTGCAGGGTGGTCGCAACCATGGAAACGAGCAGTGTATAATGGAAAAATGAATCCAGCCAGAAAAGGGGGCAATATGGACAATCACAATACATTAGTAAGTGCCTTTTATTAACTTACATATTTGACATTTACTGAAGTGAGAGAACCCCTTTTATATTTATTGGGGGTTGTGCAGCTTAATATTGATGACTTATTATTAATATCAGATTGGCAGAAGTCCAACACCCAGTGTAATTAGTGACTGTGTTTTACTTAAAGGTGACAATCATGGCTTCGAAGAGTGTTGGTTTGGAACAGTTCTCAGGTGCTGCTGATGTCACTAGGAAGCAAACCAAGAAGACCATCCATTGCCTGGAGAAACAATATTATTCCTTAAAACACAGGTTACAGGCTCAGGTTATAGTTTTTAAACCAGGTACGTAGGGTTAGAAGAAGGTATATTCTTGGTATACTCTCTCTCTCTCTATATACACATTTCTAGGAGTAAATATGTTTTGTAGAGCGCTTTGGTGTTGTGGAGGGTAGAAACATGCAAAGAACTGCATATTTCATCAGTGCAGGCCTGCCTTAGTTTCCTTGGCAGCGCCTCTCCTAGCAAGAGCACTGCCTGATGTGCATACCGCATCTCTGACCTACTGTTTTTATGACACTGGCATTATCAGTGAGTGCCGCACTTTCATATATCTTCGTACAGAAGTACTGCTTCTGTGTAAAGATGCTACATCTTAGTAGAAGCCTCTGGTCCGCTCTAATACACAATACACACCTGAGAGCTGTGCTGAGCTTTTACTTGGATTGCACATATATGGTCCATATGTACCAGAAAGCCATTCTCTCCCGAACACATTATTAACTTGTATAGAGGGCCATATTTATAATTTTTTTTCATATAAACCACACCATCTAATGTTTATGGGGGTCTCCCAACTCTCCCCCGATGGCTGATATCAAGGGAGAGGACATGCCTGATTTTGTTCTCAGGGGAGATGAGTCTGGCAGTGGCTATACTGAGAGTACGTATGTGTATGGGGGTACTGGAGAAGAATGACTTTCAGTCAGCAGCCGTACTAGTCTGTGGATGTGGGAAAACCTCTTCAGAGCTGAATTTATTTTCTGCACCTTATTGCTTAATGTATCTCATTATGAGGAGCTGTCAGAGCAGAAGCTTCTTGTATGTTTTTGGCAGAGTTCAGGACAGCTCAGTTCCAGATCAGATATCAGTGTTTAAGCTTGTTTGCATGAGTATCATCTTCCCTACTATATATCAAAAACAACAAGGGATCCGATCCCAGCATGGGCTGAAGGAAACTTCCTCCTGCAGTCTGAGAACATTTGTGAAATTTCTCTATAAAAATCCCATTCTAACAAAGTTAGAACCAGCCCTGAACCTCACATGGATCCCCATTCATTCCTCCAATTGCTCTGTTACGTCAAGCTGACAGCTCAATGGGCATGTCCACTCTCAGGAGCAGGTCCTTCCTGCTGCAGCTCTCTACCTATCACAGCTCAGAGGATGTGTCCTTTTTGCTGCAGCCCTCTTCCCATCACAGCTTGGGGTGGGTGTCCTTTCTACTGCAGCTCTCATCCCATCACAGCTTGGGGTGGGTGTCCTTTCTACTGCAGCTCTCTCTCTATCACAGCTCAGACATGTCCATTCTGCTGCAACTCTCTCCCTATCACAGCTCAGGAGGTGTGTCCTTTTTACTGCAGCTCTCCCTATCACAGTTCAGGGAGTATGTCTTTCCAGCTGCGGCTCTCTCCCTATCACAACTCAGGGGGTGTGTCCTTTCTACTGCAACTCTCCCCCATTGACAGCTCAGAAGGAATGTCCTTTTTATTGCAGCACTCTCCCCATAACTGTCACAGCATCTAACAGTAGATATAGCTGGTGGCACTTAAAGGATGGCACTGAACATGTGCCACCACCTCAGTAGGTTAACATGCATATTACTACACAGCCTAAACACCAGGGGGCACCTGTCACGGATAAAGGGGAAAACACAGGTACACACAAAAGGAAATAGACAACAGTCTAGGCCTCAAAAGCTAAGGAAGAGGGATGGTGATCTCCTTGTAATCCCTAGGCCTTTCCCTAAGTCCTGCCAGTATGAGCAGATCCTGATGGTGTAAATGCTCATACGCCGGATACCTATGCCCTGCTAAAACTGACGAGCCCTAGGATAGGTAGCAGGAGTCAAGATAGCTGGTTCCTTCCCAGATGAAACCCACATCTCCCTGAGGCCTAGAACCAAAACAAACCTGAGAACAACAAACATAAAAGGCAAGTAGTACTTAGCTTTGAGATGTGTGGAGAAGCAGGATATCCAAGACAAACAAGCTCTAGCAACTCCAAGAGGAAATATCAACCGCATGGTCAGCAGTGTGAGGCCGACCTAAATAACAAGCAGAACCTGAGGAGAGGCTTGCTACACGTGAGGCTATCTGATCTTCTCACCTCTGTCACGGGAGGGACCGTGACAGTACCCCCCCTTCTACGGGTGACCTCCGGACACCCAGGACCGACCTCATCAGGATGCGCCCTGTGAAAAGCCTTCACAAGGCGACTGGCATTCACGTCGATCACCGGACCCCACATTCTTTCCTCTGGACTGTAACCCTTCCAGTGCACGAGATAGTGAAGAGATCCACGAAGAATACGTGAGTTCACTATTTTGGCAATCTGAAACTCAAGATTACCATCCACCATGACAGGAGGGGGTGGCAGGGAGGACAGTTCAGCAGGTTCGACATATCTTTTAAGCAATGACTTGTGAAACACATTATGAATTTTTAAAGCCGGCGGAAGTTTAAGACGAGAAGCCACCGGATTAATAATGGCCTGATAAACCTTGGCCCCAACTTCCAAGAGTGTACCTTCAACTTAAAGGGGTTGTCCGGGATCAAGATTGTTTTTTAAAAAACAGTTAAACTATTCCTCCTTCTTAGTCACGCCCCTAAGCGCCTCCTGGCTCAGTCCCTCCATCCTTGCTAAGAATACGCCCTGCCCGGTGACATCACCAGACCAGAGGGGCGGAGCTTGGCAAAATGTGTTGCCGCCTAGTTTCCGCCCCTCAGTGCGCTCTGCATAATAACTGAGGCTGGCGGTGACGTCACCGGGCTCCCTGCGAAGCGGAAGCAGAGGCTTCGCTCTGCATAAAGGGACCCGGTACGTCACAGAATCTTTGAAAAGTGGCACTTCCGGCAGAGAATTTAGGACAAGAAAACGGGCATCAGAAAAGTCTTGCAAAGGTACGACAGGACTGTATGTAATATTAATATGCTTGGTGTTCTCTTACAGCAATGTCCCCAATCCCGGACAATCCCTTTAATGTTTCTTGTGGACAGCCACACAGAATCACCCACTCCCAGGTCCGGACCACTCATATGTCTCTTGTCAGCCATACGTTTATACATTTTATTTAAAATTGTTTGGAATTTTCCGCCAAATAGATGACAATGAAGAGGAGAATCTTTCCTCTTCAGGTATACCAGAAGTCTCAGTACCAGAAAATGTGCCAAACTCTGGATGGAACCCATATGCACAAAAAAACGGGGACTTATCAGTGGACTCCTGTCTACGGTTATTTATGGCAAACTCAGCCAACAACAAAAATGAAGACCACTCTTCCTGATTCTCAGAGACAAAACATCTCAAATAAGTCTCCAGATTCTGGTTAGTGCGCTCAGTCTGTCCGTTCGACTGTGGATGAAAGGCAGAAAAGACAATTGGACTCCCAGACGAGTACAGAACACCTTTCAGAATCTGAAACAAATTGAGTCCCTCTATCAGACACCACAACAGAGGGAATGCCGTGTAGTTTCACAATGGTATCGACAAACACTTGAGCGAGAGTTTTGGCATTAGGTAAACCCGATAATGGTATAAAGTGCGCCATCTTGCTGAAGCGGTCAACAACCACCAGAATCACAGTTTTCCCAGAGGAATTAGGCAAATCTGTGATAAAGTCCATGGACAAATGAGTCCAGGGTCGAGATGGGATAGACAAGGGAAGTAGAGATCCTGAAGGCAGAGTATGAGTCACCTTAGTACGCGCACTAGTCTCACAAGCTGCCGCATAACCCTCAACATATTTACGTAACCCTGGCCACCAGAATCTCCGGGAAATGAGATCCACAATGGATCTGCTTCCAGGGTGTCCGGTAAGAACAGTATTGTGATGTTCCTTAAACACCTTGTGTCGTAGTTCCGAAGGGACAAACAACTTCCCTGGAGGACAGGAATCAGGTGCCTCTTCCTGGGCCTCCAACACCTCTGCCTCAAGTTCAGATTAAAGGGCGGATACAACCACCCCATCAGCCAATATCAGAGCAGGATCCTCCGAATCACCTTCCCCAGGAAAGCTACGCAACAAGGCATCCGCTTTGAGTTTTTAATCCCAGGGCGATAAGTGACAATGAAATTAAATCTAGTAAAAAAAACAACTACCATCTAGCCTGCCTTGGATTCAGACGTTTAGCTGACTGCAGGTAGGCCACATTTTTGTGATCAGTAATTACCGTAATGGGATGAATCGCTCCTTCCAACCAATGACCCCATTTCTCAAAAGCCAATTTAATGGCCAGCAACTCTATTACCTACATCATAATTTCTTTCGGCAGAAGAGAGTTTTTAGAGAAAAAAGCACAAGGGCGCCATTTTCTAGGAGAAGGACCCTGCGAGAAGACTGCTCCAACCCCTACCTCTGATGCGTAAACTTCCACAATGAATGGTTGTGACACATCCGGTTGCACCAGAATAGGAGCAGAAGCAAACATTCCTTTATTGCTGAAAAAGCATGTAATGCTTCTTCAGATCAGACTGAGAAATCCTCGCCTTTCTTAGGGTCTATTCACATGTCCGCAAAATAGGTCCGCATCTGTTCCGCAATTTTGCGGAACAGGTGCGGACCCATTAATTTTCAATGGGGCCGGAATGTGCTGTCCGCATCCGCATTTGCGGATCCGCAAAAAAATAGAACATGTCCTATTCTTGTCCGCAATTGACAGAATTGACTACGGAGAGCTGGGTCATTCCACTCCGTATCAGTTTCCCACCTCCTAAATTCAGAGCAATAGGACTTTGCTGAACGCTCTCCCTGCTGCAAACCAGGCAATTTAGATTCGGCCAGGTTAACCCGATCTGTGTCGTCGTAAATAAGTCCCAGAGCTCTGAAAAATTCCTCTACCGACCGGAGGGATTGTGATCCGGTTGGCAAGGAGAAAGCCCAAGACTGAGCGTCACCTTTAAGTAATGAAATAATAATCCCCACTCTTTGACTCTCGTCCCCAGAAGAGTTAGGACGTAGTCTAAAATATAATTTGCACGACTCCCTGAACCGAACAAAGTTGTCATTTCCCCCGGAAAACCTTTCCGGGAGAGCGACCTTAAGTTCAGGGAAGGCTTGGTTCCCACTGCCAGAACCCACCGCCTGTAGTCTCTGAAATTGTACAACAGCCGTACGGAGGTCAGCTACCTGCATACGATCGACCAGTGCAGAAACAGTATCCATAGTTACACTAAAAAACACAATGGATAACGTTTTTTTGGGCGGTTGATAATGTCACAGATAAAGGGGAAGAGGAAAACACAGATACACACAAAAGGAAATAGACAACAGTCTAGGCCTCAAAAGCTAAGGAAGAGGGATGGTGACCTAGTAATCCCTAGGCTTTTCCCTAACTCCTGCCAGTATGAGCAGATCCTGATGGTGGAAATGCTCATACGTCGTACATCTATGCCCTGCTAAAACTGACGAGCCCTAGGATAGGTAGCAGGAGTCGAGACCGCTGGTTCCTTCCCAGATGAAGAAACCCGCGTCTCCCTGAGGCCTAGAACCAAAACACACCAGAGAACAACAAACAGAACAGGCAACTTGTACTTAGCTTTGAGATGTATGGAGAAGCAGGAGATCCAAGATAAACAAGCTCTAGCAACTCCAAGAGGAAATATCAACCGCATGGTCATCAGTGTGAGGCGGACCTAAATAGAGCCTCATCACTGATAACAAGCAGAACCTGAGGAGAGGTGAGATCCTGCCAAACAACAACATACAAAGAGGAAAACAGAGAGACCTGTCAGATAGCCTCACGTGAAGCAAATCTATCCGATCTTCTCACCTCTGTCAAGGGAGGGACCGTGACAGCACCATTAAAATGAAATAAAGAGAATGTCTCAAAACTGAACCTTACTGCTGCCTGTCGTGCTGCGCCACTTCTGTCACTTTGATTTCGCACCAGTAACCGGCACATGCGCACTGCATATCTCTGTGCCTCTGCCCACAGTGGGCAGAGAACTGCGCCTGCCCAGGTACGGTGGTGATGGGCGAAGGCACGGTATTTTGGGCTACAGGGAAAAATAATGTCACACAGACACAGGGCTGGCCGGAGAACACTGAGGGGAGGAGTTCGGTGCAAGTAAGGCGGGGAACCTGAGCACTTGCAGCAGACACTCCATCCATGGGCTTTTGCGATGGTTCATTAACATGTCATAAAAAAACAAAAAACTAAATTTTTGGCGATTTGTAAGATCTGAAAAACGAAATAAAGGTAACATCTGTGTCAGGTCGTTGTGTCCCACTGAAATTTTTGATTGCCAAAGAGAAGTTTTGCTCTAGAATATATAGTATTATTAAATTAAAGGATCAACCTGCAGATGAAGCAGGCGATTGTGGGGGAAAAAAGCGTTCCTTCCCATCAATCGCCTGCTCGCTAGAGGAGGAGACTGCTGCTATTATATGCTCAGTATGGGGACAAGCGATCACTAATGCTACCGCTCATCCCCATACTGAATAATTATTTGCCGGCAGCAGTTCGTGATTACACGGCAAGATATGTTGCCGACAAACGAGGATTTGTAAGCCTGCTAAAAGATTTAGTAAATGGTGGCAGTATTACACTGCCAGATGATGACTAATGAGCGTTCAGACGAACGCTTGTTAGAGATGATCTGAAAGATTCAGGTGTAATAAGGCTCTGTTCACACTTGTGTTGGGGTCCATCAGTTTGCATTTGTTTGAAAACAGATTTGGGGCAGCGTCATCACTTATAAACGGAAGGCAGAACACTAATATGCGATAATTCACATACATAATAATCCACATTCAATAGTAAGACAAGATGCTACCTCTGGTGGGTAGTGCCATTTTGTATTTGCTTTTTGACCAAAAGAAGGCTTTGTGCACCGATACAAAACCTGTTACGTCTGCACACTACACACGTGGCAGAAGCATGTCAGAAAATGCATTGTCCTGGCAATGCTGCCGTTCTATACTTCGTTGCGGTTTTGTAACAGTGTATACTTCGGGAGCTTCCTTCCCCGCTCATTGTGCTCACCAGCGCACAGACAATAAAGACTAGACATGGCAGCTTGGATTTGTTTATCTAGGGCCTGGACTCAGTCCAACTCATTGCCACGTCTACAGAAATCTCTCTGTGCCAAGCAGGCATTTAATTAACCGTTTAAAACAAATGCAAAACCCTAAAGCTTATCTCCACCTTGAAACACCATGGCGTTCTAGGTCCAATATTGTGTGACAAGGGGTTTTCCAGGTCCTTAATATTGATGACTTATCCTCAGGATGCGACTTGAATATCAGATCGGTGGGGTTCGGACACCCAGCTCCCGAAGAACACCCCCCCACGAAGTATAGGTTCTGGCACAGGCAACTGCCCAAAACAGCCAATCGGTCAGACTACCAGTAATTGATTCTGATGACCTATCCAGAGGATACAAGTACCAGAAAACCCATTTACTATATTTTTACAGTATTTAGGACTCATACAGAGAGTTTCAGAGACATACTGTTAGTAACTGATCAACTGGAGCTACCAATGTCTGCAGCTGACACAAGGAGAAGCTTACTGCTTTTATTCATGAGTAAAGTCTCATTCACGTCAGTGCTCAAATCCGTGAGAAGGTGGTCAGTGATGATCCGTGAAGGATTCCTGTTGGGTCCGTGTGTCTGTTTTTTGCTGTCCGTGTGCCATCTGAGCTTCACTGACCCTGCACAGCTGAAAAATCATTTTCAAAGCATCCCATCCGTGTTACATCTGTGGCTTTCACGGACCCATAGACTATAATTGACGTGATGACAAAATAGAGCATGCATCCGTGCTAAAAACACGGACAACTGATGTGTAAATACACACATTAAAATAAATGGGTACGTGTGCTGTCCGTGGAGAACACGTACAGCACACGTCCTTGGAACACTGACGTGTGAATAAGGTTTTAAATGGGTTGTCCCACAATGGACATGTATCACATCCACAGAACCTATGGAACCCCAGAATGATAATTGGGTTCTCAAACCTCTCATTGCTGCGGTCGTGCAGTGAGGAGGCGTTTCAGTGGTTCAGCAGTCAAGCATGTGTCCTGATGTCTCAGAGGCTGACTGTGCGGTATGCCAGACCTTGCAGGGGAATTATGTGTGAGGTCACGGGGTGAGCAATAGGTGGGCCGAGGTAAATACAGTTCTGGTTACTCACGGTTAGGTCGTCCCTGGGCAGGCTCGCATAAGTGAAAAGGAGAACGGCACAAGGATTCTCTGGGGCACACTCTGGTGTAAGGGACACTGGCCAGATGGTGGTTTGAGGTGCCCTTGATGGTCTGTATTAAATGTGCCAGTGGCAAGGTCCCTTGTAGTCGTGACGCCAGTACCTTTTGTATGGAGGTACAACCATTTACTATAGTGTTAATTGAGGAACTTGAGTCTGAGGCGAGCAGGATGAAATTCAAGGTGGAACTTTACTGAAGATGACTTTTGATAACAATACATCCAAAGCATTAAGACAGTCTCTTGATACAATCTGGCATTAAGCACAATCTCCCATACATATGGGGAAAGGGAAATGCAAATCTTCAATGAAGTACAGGCTCTTGTAATACATAAGAAACTACTGCTCAGACTAGGCTGGTAATAATGAAAGTCTTACACTGGTAACAACTCCGGCCTGATCCTAATCCTTGAATAAAAAGGTGCTTTTCTGAATCCTGAAACTTCTATTCCAATGTTGTTCTGACAGTTGGCCTGACTGTCCTCAGGATTTGAACTGGAGATGTACACTCACCTAAAGAATTATTAGGAACACCATACTAATACGGTGTTGGACCCCCTTTTGCCTTCAGAACTGCCTTAATTCTACGTAGCATTGATTCAACAAGGTGCTGATAGCATTCTTTAGAAATGTTGGCCCATATTGATAGGATAGCATCTTGCAGTTGATGGAGATTTGAGGGATGCACATCCAGGGCACGAAGCTCCTGTTCCACCACATCCCAAAGATGCTCTATTGGGTTGAGATCTGGTGACTGTGGGGGCCATTTTAGTACAGTGAACTCATTGTCATGTTCAAGAAACCAATTTGAAATGATTCGAGCTTTGTGACATGGTGCATTATCCTGCTGGAAGTAGCCATCAGAGGATGGATACATGTTCTCATTCTGTTTACGCCAAATTCGGACTCTACCATTTGAATGTCTCAACAGAAATCGAGACTCATCAGACCAGGCAACATTTTTCCAGTCTTCAACAGTCCAATTTTGGTGAGCTCGTGCAAATTGTAGCCTCTTTTTCCTATTTGTAGTGGAGATGAGTGGTACCCGGTGGGGTCTTCTGCTGTTGTAGCCCATCCGCCTCAAGGTTATGCGTGTTGTGGCTTCACAAATGCTTTGCTGCATACCTCGGTTGTAACGAGTGGTTATTTCAGTCAAAGTTGCTCTTCTATCAGCTTGAATCAGTCGGCCCATTCTCCTCTGACCTCTAGCATCCAAAAGGCATTTTCGCCCACAGGACTGCCGCATACTGGATGTTTTTCCATTTTCACACCATTCTTTGTAAACCCTCGAAATGGTTGTGCGTGAAAATCCCAGTAACTGAGCAGATTGTGAAATACTCAGACTGGCCCGTCTGGCACCAACAACCATGCCACGCTCAAAATTGCTTAAATCACCTTTCTTTCCCATTCTGACATTCAGTTTGGAGTTCAGGAGATTGTCTTGACCAGGACCACAACCCTACATGCATTGAAGCAACTGCCATGTGATTGGTTGACTAGATAATCGCATTAATGAGAAATAGAACAGGTGTTCCTAATAATTCTTTAGGTGAGTGTAGATGCTTCAAGCTATCTCCTACACCTATTACAAAAGGTGCCTAATGAGTCCTCAGGTAATGACTATCTTGCTAATCCTTTGTCTTGCATAAAAACTTGATAATTCCTCAAATACTCGGCTGCATGCAGTTTAGACATTAGTCACCCTGGAAGAGCGATCTATAGTAGTGGATTGCTCACCTCTAGGTAGAATACTTGTAGGCTTTAACCCTGGGCTATGGAGCCGACAGGGACAGAGTAGAGAGGCTAGGAATATGCCTCCCTCCAGAAAGTCAGCTACATCGCTGTTGCTTTCTTGTAGGCTCATGAGAGAACTGCTTTGAACTGAACTCTCACTTGGATTGACCTGAGCTCATCTGCACTGGTTTGGATTGACCTCAACCAGGAACTGAATTCAACTGCCTAAGGCCTCATGCACTCGACCGTTGTGTGCATCCGTGGCCGTTGTGCCGTTTTTTTTTCGCGGACCCATTGACTTTCAATGGGTCCGTGGAAAAATCGGAAAATGCACCGTTTTGCAGCCACATCCGTGATTCCTGTCCGTCAAAAAAATATGACCTGTCCTATTTTTTGACAGACAACGGTTCACGGACCCATTCAAGTCAATGGGTCCGTGAAAGAACACGGATGCACACAAGATTGGCATCCGCGTCCGTGATCCGTGGCCATAGGTTACTTTCATACAGATGGATCCGAAGATCCGTCTGCATAAAAGCTTTTTAAGAGATGAGTTTTCACTTCGTGAAAACTCATATCCGACAGTATATTCTAACACAGAGGCATTCCCATAGTGATGGGGACGCTTCTAGTTAGAATATACTACGAACTGTGTACATGACTGCCCCCTGCTGCCTGGCAGCACCCGATCTCTTACAGGGGGCTGTGATCCGCACAATTAACCCCTCAGGTGCTGCACCTGAGGGGTTAATTGTGCATATCATAGCCCCCTATAAGAGATCAGGGGCTGCCAGGCAGCAGGGGGCAGACCCCCCTCCCTCCCCAGTTTTAATTTCATTGGTGGCCAGTGCGCCCCCCCGGCCCTCCTCCCTCTATTGTAATATCATTGGTGGCCAGTGTGCGGCCTCCCCCGGCCCCCCCTCCCTCCATTGTATTATCATTGGTGGCCAGTGTGCAGCCTCCCCTCCCTCCCTTTATTGTATTATCATTGGTGGCCAGTGTGCGGCCTCCCCCCCCCCCTCCCTTTATTGTATTATCATTGGTGGCCAGTGTGCGGCCTCCCCCGACCCCCCTCTCCCTCCCTTTATTGTATTATCATCATTGGTGGCCAGTGTGCGGCCTCCCCCTCCCCCCCCCCCTTTATTGTATTATCATCATTGGTGGCCAGTGTGCGGCCTCCCCCGGCCCCCCCTCCCTCTTTCTATTGTAATATCATCATTGGTGGCCAGTGTGCGGCCTCCCCCGGCCCCCCCTCCCTCCCTCTATTGTAATATCATCATTGGTGGCTAGTGTGCGGCCTCCCCCGGCCCCCCCCCTCCCTCCTGTCACGAGTTGGAGGTCCCAGGAGAGACCACCGCGTCGTCAAGCAATAAACGGAAATCAGGTACAGACACATAAGAGTTTATTGCACAAACAGAAACATAGAAAGCAGCACAGATAAAACATGAGCTCTATGTACCGTCAGCACAGTGGGAGAAAACCCCCACTGCGCCACTGTCTAGTAATACTCCAGAGGGGCGTAACTAAGCAACTCTTGGTTTTCACTAGCTGCAGATCGATCACAGAATCAAGTCTTTTGGAGGAGTTAATCTGCCTAATCTCGCCCTAACGTCGCAGCTGCAACCTCTCCCTATACTGATCATAGCAGAGTGACGTGCGGCGCTACGTGACTCCAGCTTAAATAGAGGCTGGGTCACATGGTGCACTGGCCAATCACAGCCATGCCAATAGTAGGCATGGCTGTGATGGCCTCTTGGGCCAAGTAGTATGACGCTTGTTGATTGGCTGCTTTGCAGCCTTTCAAAAAGCGCCAAGAAAGCGCCGAACACCGAACCCGAACCCGGACTTTTACGAAAATGTTCGGGTTCGGGTCCGTGTCACGGACACCCCAAAATTCGGTACGAACCCGAACTATACAGTTCGGGTTCGCTCATCCCCGCCCACTTCGTTTACTGTTCAAAAAAGTTAATATGTGGCGCAGCGGGGCACTTGTGTTCTTTCAGCATCCAGCGACCCCGCTCCCAGCCCAGTTTCTGTCTGACCTGCAGCTGCGGATTCATCCAGCCAAGACTCTGGCCAATCAGCGCAAGTCAGCACAAAGAGGCAGCTGCTGATTGGCCAGTGTATTGCTGGCACAGGCGTGCTGCACCCAGACTCCGACCCGGAGAGTAACGTCGCCACTCGCCTCACATCACATCTGCGTGCCGCCGCCTAGTCAACAGCCGACAGGCACAGCACAGGCCAGTGAAGGACCACTGCTGACGTGACAGACAAATCAGTCTGGCCTTGGAAGCAAGCAAGGAAGGAAGGAAGGAAGGTTGTCTGTCTGTTCCAGCTCAGAAAAGATAAGTGTGGTTTCAGTTTTTGTTGATTGCTGTCTAGGTTGTGTTTGTGTCATCTTTCCCATTCAGGTTCTGTGCGAGCAGGCTGCTCCTTTTCCCCTTTTCACCATCTCAGGGAATCTAGGGTGTTTTAGCCCAGGCACGAGGACACATCATTCCTATTTTCAAGGTCTGTATGTGGGCTGAGCAGTGCAGGGAGAGAGGTCAGGGTTTAGCTAGGAGGTGAACCTTCCCCTGCTTCTCGCCTAGAGCCTGGTTGTTGGTTTATCTGTGTGTCTGAGTTCCCCGTCCGCCGTGACATTATAACCCGCCATACTGTGACTGCCATTACTCAGCGGTTTTGTGATGGCGTCAATTGATGCACTGTTTGACCGCATGCAGGGATTATCCATAGAGGTTGCAGATCTGCGTAGTTCGGTCACACGGTGTCAGAATGCTCTGGCATCAGGTGCAGGTCAAATTTGTGTGGAGCCAAAAGTGGCTCTTCCTGATCGATTTGCAGGGGGTACGGATGACTTTATCCATTTTAGAGAGTCTTGCAAATTATATTTTCGGCTGCGTCCATCGTCGTCAGGTGATGAGAGTCAGAGGATAGGTATAATCATTTCTCTGCTTAAAGGGGATGCGCAATCCTGGGCCTTTTCTCTGCCGACCCGGTTCTCGGGCCCTCCGGTCGGTGGAGGAATTTTTTAAGGCCTTGGGATTAATCTACGATGACCCAGATCGGGTCTCGATGGCGGAATCGAGATTACGTAATTTATTTCAGGGTGAACATACTGCAGAGGTTTACTGTGTTGAGTTTAGGAGATGGGCTACCGAATCAGAGTGGAAAGATCCCACGTTACGGAGTCAGTTTTGTCAGGGGTTATCTGAGAGATTGAAAGATGCCCTTGCTTTTCATGAGTACCCAGATTCTTTGGAGAATGCAATGTCTTTAGCAGTACGGTTAGATAGACGTATTAGAGAAAGGTGTAGGGCTTCCTCCGCGCTAGGAATCCCTTCTGTGAGTGGTTTTGTCTCTACTGCTTCCCAGGGTGATGTTACAGGTAGCTCTGGGGTAGAGGAGGAACCCATGCAGCTGGGTCAGGTTTCTTGCCGTTCCGATAGTAGAGACTTTAGGAAATTGCACAAACTGTGTTACTACTGTGGGAAAAGTGTTCATTTTATTTTTGCTTGTCCTTTTGTTAAACCGCAGGTGGAAGAGAAAAAGAAAAAAAAAAATCCTGACTCTTGGTGGCGTGAATGGTGTGGTGGAGCAGGCAGGTATGCAAGCTCCCTGCAGTTCCCGTTTTCTCCTTCCAGCTGTGGTGGCGCTAGAGTCAAGAAAGATTTTTGTTCAAGTATTCCTTGACTGTGGTGCTGGGGTAAACCTAATTGACTCTCTTTTTCTTCAAAATCTGGGTCTAAGTACTTGCACTTTAGGAAAAGAGATTTGGGTTTTTGCAATTGATTCTTCCCCTCTTTCTCAAAGGAGTCTTACTCACATTGTTCATGGTATTCACTTAAGGTTGGGTGATTCACATGTTGAGATTATGTCTTGTTTTGTCATGAAGGATTTGCCAGCTCCTATAGTTTTGGGGTTACCATGGTTGACTAAACATAACCCAATTATAGATTGGCAAGCGAGACAAATCATTGGTTGGAGTGAGTTTTGTTCGGATAATTGTCTTGGCACATCTAACGCTGGTGTGTCCACTACGGCTTTACCTCAGTATCTCTCAGATTTTGCGGATGTCTTTTCGGAGGGTGGGGCTCAGGAATTGCCCCCTCATCGTGACTATGATTGTCCAGTTAATCTCATCCCAGGGGCTAAGTTGCCAAAGTCTCGGCTTTACAACCTTTCTCAACCCGAAAGAGAGGTCATGCGAAAGTATATCGCCGAGAGTTTGGCAAAAGGTCATATTAGGCCATCTAAGTCTCCGGTGGCAGTAGGCTTGTTCTTTGTAAAAAAAAAAAAAGGATGGATCGCTGAGACCATGTTTGGATTTCCGGGAATTGAACCGTATTACGGTCCGGGATCCATATCCCCTGCTTTTGATCTCTGACCTTTTTGATCAGATTGTTGCCAAGGTGTTCTCCAAGTTGGATTTGAGAGGGGCCTACAATCTGATCAGAATCAAGGAGGGGGATGAGTGGAAAACGGCCTTCAATACGCACGAGGGTCATTTTGAGAATCTGGTTATGCCTTTTGGGTTGACGAACGCGCCAGCAGTATTTCAGCGATTCGTCAATGACATTTTTCATCATTTGGTGGGAGATTCGTGGTGGTTTATTTGGATGACATTTTAATTTACTCTCCTGATCTGAAGACCCATCAGGATCATGTGAGACAGGTCTTGACGATCCTTCGGGAGAATAAATTATATGCTAAATTGGAGAAATGTTTGTTTTCGGTGCAGGAGCTTCCGTTCTTGGGATATTTGCTTTCTGACTCTGGTTTTCGTATGGACCCCGAAAAGGTCCGGGCGGTTCTGGAGTGGGACCGACCAGAGAATCAGAAAGCTTTGATGAGGTTCCTGGGGTTTACTAATTATTATAGAAAATTTATTTCGAACTATTCTACCATTGTAAGACCTCTCACTGATATGACTAAGAAGGGCGCCGACATCTCTGTCTGGTCGGATGAGGCATTGCAGGCCTTTTCGGCTATTAAGGAGCGTTTTGAGTCTGCTCCCATTCTGGTGCAGCCCGATGTGTCTCAGCCATTCGTGGTGGAGGTTGATGCATCTGAAGTGGGGGTTGGAGCGGTGCTGTCGCAGGGTCCATCTCCTGGCAAATGGGTCCCATGTGCTTTTTTCTCCAAGAAGCTCTCGGTCGCCCTTCATCGGGCTGTTCTCGGAACTGCCTGCTCCTGGTACACGGTGAACTGGCCAACACTGATTGTGGATCCAGAAAAATGGATGCGGATCCTGAAAATGCGGATTTGCATCTGTTTCAGCCCCATTGAAAGTGAATGGGTCCGCAAATTGCGGAATGAATGCAGACCCAAATTACGGACGTTTGAATGGACCCTTATTCGCACATCTGTGTCCGTAATGAAATCTGTGCTAAGTTGGTTAGTAATTTATCCATTAAGATTTCCGTGAAGAATCTGTGTTTTGGTCCGTGTGTTCGTTTTCATTTCGTGTGTCATCCGTGTTCCATGGACACAGCACAGCTGAAAATTAATTTTCAAAGCATCTCCTGTAAAGTAGATGGTCCATGAAACACAGATGGGGCCCGTGTTTTTAATGGACCCATAAACTATAATTGGCTTGATGGATCAATAAACGCAGACAAAACAGAGCATGCTTCCTTGTTAAAATCACTGACCAATGGACTGTGCTAAAACACGGATGTGTGAATACACACATTAAAATGTGGCTACGTGTGCCATCTGTGAAGAACACGGACGTGTGAATAAGGCCTTACACTGCTAGCCTCTTCACCTATATAGTGCTGTTAGCAGTTTTGAGGGGTCAAAACTGCTGCTAGACTCCCTGTAAAATATTACGGGATCTATGCTTTGTGTTACAATATAAAAACCAGAAATGTATCCTGTCTTCACAAATAGTAAAGATGATTGAAAGTCAGATCTCTGGACAGGTTGATTATGACATCATAGTTAGCCTTGGTTACATCGCTCATTCCTGCCCTAACACTGTGAGGAACAGCTGCTGTTCATTTCATGTCAAACAGTACAAGGTAATCCTATATTTTCACTTCATGTAACACATGTGATGATCTAGACTTCTGTTATTGCACCAATGTATCGAAGGCAATAAGCTTTGCAAATCGCCTTCTTAAATTTTTTTTAGTCTTTTGCCTATACAGCAACTACACTGAAAGGTCTCCAGCGTTACGCACTACATACAAACCTGTGTGTAGTCTGATCCTGCAGACCCCCTATCTGCCCCCCCTCTCCAACTGCCCCAGTTAACAAGTAGGGGATCAGACTGCACACAGAGCCCTCTGTAGTCTGTTACCATGGAGACACATAGGGCAACAAATGGTTTCAACTCTAAACAAATGGTAGAATTATATATTTTTTTTAAATGAAGACAATTTGCAAAGTTGCTTAATCCCTTAAAGGGAACCTGTCACCGGGATTTTGTGTACAGAGCTGAGGACATGGGCTGCTAATTTGCATATGTATCAAATCGGTGTTTTTTCCACAATAAAAGCACACAGAGCAATGGGGACTGGGTATTGCGGATGTGCTAGCGGCCATCTAGCAACCCAATACCCAGTCCCCATAGCTCTGTGTGCTTTTATTGTGGAAAAAAACCTGATTTGATACATATGCAAATTAACCTGAGATGAGTGCTGTACGTGAGATGAGTCAGGGAAAGGACTCATCTCAGGTTAATTTGCATATGTATCAAATCGTATTTTTTAAACAATAAAAGCACACAGAGCTATGGGCACTGGGTATTGCGGATGTGCTAGCAGCCATCTAGCAGCCCATGTCCTCAGCTCTGTACACAAAATCCCGGTGACAGGTTCCCTTTAAGTACCGGGCTATTTTTTGGATTTGCATTTTCATTTTTTCCTTCCAATGTTCCAATAGCCATAACTTTTTTTATTTTCTGTTCATATGGCCATATGAGGGCTTATTTTTTGGAGGATAGTTGTATTTTTTAAGGGCACCATTTAATTTACCATGTCTGTTATTGGAAAATGGGGAAAATTTTTTTTTGTGGCATTAAATAAAAATTTTGCCAAGGTTTTTGGGGTTTTGACATCAGGGTGTAAATTGTGCTTTTCTGCAGCTCAATATGAATACAAGGATACCAAACTTGTATATAGTATTTTTTTTTAACTACTTTTAAAATATAAACCTTGGGAAAAAAAATCTACATTTTCTTTGCATCACCATTTACTAACAGCTATAACTTTTTTATATATCCGTCCACACAGCTGTATGAGGGCTTGTTTTTTGCAGGACGTACTGTAGTTTTTATTTGTACTATTTTTGTGGTACATACGACTTTTTGATTACTGTTATTAAATTTTTGAGAGGAAAAGATGACTAAAAAAATTGCGAATTGTGTGTTTTTTATTAAATTTTTTGTCTGTTACGCAGTTTACCACACAGGAATTTTTTTTAATTTAAATTTCAATAGTTCAAACATTTTTGGACGCGGTGGTACCTAATATGTTTGCTTTTTATTGTTTATATATTTTTATGTGTAAAATTGGGAAAGGGCGGGTTTATTTTTTTTAACTTTTATAGCTTTTAACGCCCTTAGGGGGCTAGAACATGGGATCTTTTGATCCCTTGTGCTATTCACCCTTATAGAGATCTATTAGGGTGAATAGGATTTTGACTTTGTGCACAGCGCAGCAGGGAGGTTACCATGACAGCCTGGAAAGCTTCAGAAGCGTCCAGGTTGCCACGTTAACCGATCGGAGCCCAGAAATTTCACTGAGGGGTTAAATGACGGGGTTCAGTGCGATCGCTGTTCCCCGTAATTGCAGATGGGTGTCTGCTTATACAGCCGACACCCATGGAGTGGGCTCACTGCAGCAACCCCCTCCATACATTCCCCTAGCCACCATAACGTACCAGTATATCACGGTGGCTAGGGGAATGTATGGAGCGGGCTGCTGCAGTCTCACTTGTCTCAGTTTAACAAATTACGTTTATCATGTAGACAAAGTTAATACAAGGCACTTACTAATGTATTGTGATGGTCCATATTGCCTCCTTTGTTGGTTTGATTATTTTTTCCAGCACATTATACACTGCTCGTGCAGTAGCCCAGACCTGGTGTTCAACAATTTGTCATTTGTATATAGTTATGATATGTGTTCTTCTGTTTGTTCCTGGCTGTCACTACCAGCAAGGAAAGGTGGGTAGAGGTTGGCAAAAACAGAGTTAACCACCCTGTTCTTCCCCTCTTGGTAGGAGTGGGCTGGAGCTGCTCCCTGCCAAGACAGGGAGGTCCTGTGTAGCTACAGTGTGAAGAGGAAGCAAGTTACCTACCAGAGGGAACATTCCAAATTGTCCTCAAGTAAAGCTTTGAGAGTGCAGACAGTGGAGTGACCTGCTACATCTGCCTCTACAGACACTGCTGTAAGGTGAGGGACTACAGCCACGACACCCATCACCAAACATCCACTAAGCCAGTATCACCTAAGTGCTGAATCACCACCAACCAACCTACTTCCAAATCTTTGCTGGTGCCAGAGAAGAACCGCACTTAAAGAGTAACTGTCATGTTTTCATTAAAAAAAATATATAATTTTTGGATATATGTTACTGCTGCAGCAGCATTATGCATAAAGCAATCTTTAGTTTCTTCATATACCACTGTTTTCCTTGAGTTTTTTTCCCTTAGTTACGGCTGTTTAAACATTTACAATATGAGGGCCTTCTCAAGATGGCTCCTCTGCCAGTTCTCTGAGGCCAAAACCGCTTTCCCTCACTTCCCATAAACACTTGCTGTAGCCAGCAGCTCCCTGCCAGCCAATCAGATTGGATTACTGAGAGACACTCCTCCTCACTCTGAAGCCTAATTCAGGCATGCAGTATGAAGGACCGCCCCTCTGTCTTCTGTTTATACTAAAGGGAAGACAGACAAGCTCTAGCAACTATCTTTTAAGGGGCCAGTGGAAAGGGACAGGGGACATTAATGAAAGCTGTTATTATTAGGTAATTACAGATCTTTTGACAATCATTGACAGACTAACTCAGGTATACATGCCTAGTTCTAATAAACTAGCAAATAAAAAAAATGACAGTTATCCTTTAAAGCCTGCTGCTACTGTAATTATTTCAGGTTTGTAGCACTTAGTAAAAAGACTTTGTTACATTCCCCTCTGACTTCAGTACTATAATTCCACTGCACCGATCATTAGGGAGCAACGGCCTGAGGGAGTTCAGTGTGACACAACATTATATCAAGGCTACTACCACTGGTTTTCCGACTCCTCAGGTGGTCGCTGCACTCGTATCCAGCAGCAGTGGCTGTGCTTGCACACTATAGGAAAAAGTGCTGCCTCTATGGTGGCCAGGACCGCAGGAGTGAGCATAGGCCAGTGTTTTTGCCTATAGTGTGCAAGCACGACCACCATGGATTGCAGGGTGGTCGCAACCATGGAAACGAGCAGTGTATAATGGAAAAATGAATCCAGCCAGAAAAGGGGGCAATATGGACAATCACAATACATTAGTAAGTGCCTTTTATTAACTTACATATTTGACATTTACTGAAGTGAGAGAACCCCTTTTATATTTATTGGGGGTTGTGCAGCTTAATATTGATGACTTATTATTAATATCAGATTGGCAGAAGTCCAACACCCAGTGTAATTAGTGACTGTGTTTTACTTAAAGGTGACAATCATGGCTTCGAAGAGTGTTGGTTTGGAACAGTTCTCAGGTGCTGCTGATGTCACTAGGAAGCAAACCAAGAAGACCATCCATTGCCTGGAGAAACAATATTATTCCTTAAAACACAGGTTACAGGCTCAGGTTATAGTTTTTAAACCAGGTACGTAGGGTTAGAAGAAGGTATATTCTTGGTATACTCTCTCTCTCTCTATATACACATTTCTAGGAGTAAATATGTTTTGTAGAGCGCTTTGGTGTTGTGGAGGGTAGAAACATGCAAAGAACTGCATATTTCATCAGTGCAGGCCTGCCTTAGTTTCCTTGGCAGCGCCTCTCCTAGCAAGAGCACTGCCTGATGTGCATACCGCATCTCTGACCTACTGTTTTTATGACACTGGCATTATCAGTGAGTGCCGCACTTTCATATATCTTCGTACAGAAGTACTGCTTCTGTGTAAAGATGCTACATCTTAGTAGAAGCCTCTGGTCCGCTCTAATACACAATACACACCTGAGAGCTGTGCTGAGCTTTTACTTGGATTGCACATATATGGTCCATATGTACCAGAAAGCCATTCTCTCCCGAACACATTATTAACTTGTATAGAGGGCCATATTTATAATTTTTTTTCATATAAACCACACCATCTAATGTTTATGGGGGTCTCCCAACTCTCCCCCGATGGCTGATATCAAGGGAGAGGACATGCCTGATTTTGTTCTCAGGGGAGATGAGTCTGGCAGTGGCTATACTGAGAGTACGTATGTGTATGGGGGTACTGGAGAAGAATGACTTTCAGTCAGCAGCCGTACTAGTCTGTGGATGTGGGAAAACCTCTTCAGAGCTGAATTTATTTTCTGCACCTTATTGCTTAATGTATCTCATTATGAGGAGCTGTCAGAGCAGAAGCTTCTTGTATGTTTTTGGCAGAGTTCAGGACAGCTCAGTTCCAGATCAGATATCAGTGTTTAAGCTTGTTTGCATGAGTATCATCTTCCCTACTATATATCAAAAACAACAAGGGATCCGATCCCAGCATGGGCTGAAGGAAACTTCCTCCTGCAGTCTGAGAACATTTGTGAAATTTCTCTATAAAAATCCCATTCTAACAAAGTTAGAACCAGCCCTGAACCTCACATGGATCCCCATTCATTCCTCCAATTGCTCTGTTACGTCAAGCTGACAGCTCAATGGGCATGTCCACTCTCAGCAGCAGGTCCTTCCTGCTGCAGCTCTCTACCTATCACAGCTCAGAGGATGTGTCCTTTTTGCTGCAGCCCTCTTCCCATCACAGCTTGGGGTGGGTGTCCTTTCTACTGCAGCTCTCATCCCA
>NC_053389.1:248499-297556 GCF_905171765.1 Bufo bufo | reverse complement strand
CTTAAACAGAAGAAAATACGCCTTCTGGAGTGGCCCAGTCAGAGTCCTGACCTCAACCCGATTGAGATGCTGTGGCATGACCTTAAGAAAGCTATTCACACCAGACATCCCAAGAATATTGCTGAACTGAAACAGTTCTGTAAAGTGGAATGGTCAAGAATTACTCCTGAACGTTGTGCACGTCTGATCTGCAACTACAGGAAACGTTTGGTTGAAGTTATTGCTGCCAAAGGAGGTTCAACCAGTTATTAAATCCAAGGGTTCACATACTTTTTCACCTGCACTGTGAATGTTTACATGGTGTGTTCAATAAAAACATGGTGACATTTAATTCTTTGTGTGTTATTAGTTTAAGCAGACTGTGATTGTATATTGTTGTGACTTAGATGAAGATCAGATCACATTTTATGACCAATTTGTACAGAAATCCATATCATTCCAAAGGGTTCACATACCTTTTCTTGCAACTGTATGCTGCTAGTGTGAGGGAGAGAATAGGACAGAATCTTTAATCTGAAGTGTTTGTTAGGTGGGCGGCGGCGGCCATTTTATGCAAGTTCTGTGCACAGCATATGTGCATTTGTGACAGTCAAACAGAAGCTTGAAATACTGCAATTATATTCTGGGTTTAAAAAAATCACCCATTTTTGGCAAGACCCTACACCTGTGGCCTTTGCAGCATTTGTCTGTGTGCAATTTAAGCTTGAAATACTGCAATAATTTTCTGGGTTTTAAAAAAACAACCTTATTGAGCAAAATACAAAATTTTACAACCATTGCTGCATCTGTTAGTGAGAAATTCAAGCGTTATATACTGCTGTCATATTCTGTTATTAAAAAAACACCCATTTAGAGCAAAATCCTAATTTTGCGGCGTTTGCTGCATCTGTCATTGTTAAATGCAAGCTTGAAATACACCAATAAATTTCTGGTTTTAAAAAACACCCATTTTTGGCAATACCCTCCATCTGGGCCCTATGCCGCCTTAGTCAGTGTGCAATTTCAGCTACAAATACAGCAATCATTTTCTGGGTTTTAAAAACACCCTTTTTGGGCCAAATACTAAATTATACAGCCCTTGCTGCATCTGTCAGTGTGAAATTCAAGCTTTATATACTGTTGTCATATTCTGTTATTAAAAAAACACCCTTTTTGGGCAAAATACTAAATTTTACAGCCCTTTTTTCACCTTTTAGTGTGAAATACACGCGTTAGATACTGCTGTTCTATTCTGTTATAAAAAAAAAAACACCCATTTTGGGACAAATACTAAATTTGCGGCCATGGCTGCATCTGTCAGTGTGAGTTACAAGCTTGAAATCCAGCAATAATATTCTGGGTTTCAAAAACACCCATTTTGCGCAAAATACAGAATTTTCCAGCCTTAGATGCATCTGTCAGTGTGAGATACACGTGTTAGATACTGCTGTTTTATTCTATTATTAAAAAAACACCCTTTTTGGGCAAAATACTACATTTTACAGCCCTTGTTGTATCTTTCAGTGTGAAATACACGTGTTAGATACTGCTGTTCTATTCTGTTATTTAACCACTTCAGCCCCCCTAGCTTAAACACCCATAATGACCAGGCCACTTTTTACACTTCTGCACTACACTACTTTCACCGTTTATTGCTCGGTCATGCAACTTACCACCCAAATGAATTTTACCTCCATTTCTTCTCACTAATAAGATTTTCTTTTTGGATAGATTTCAAGTAGGCCTCAAATACCACAAACTAGTTATTTTCAGAATGGCAAATTTGGGAATGCTTTTTCAACCCAGAACAAAAAGTCTGCTTTGACGGTCACTACAAATAACTTGACCAGCTAAAACTGTGCAGATTTGGTTGAATAGAGATGTGAGACCTGTTTTTTTTTTGCGGTGTGTGACAGTTATAGGTTTAATCACAGAATGACACTTCTATCAGCGTGTGTCTTAGGTTTTTCTGAATGACACTATCAATAACTTCAATGTAAGATTTTCTTTTTGGGATAGATTTCAAGTAGGCCTGAAATACCACAAACTAGTTATTTTCAGAATGGCAAATTTGGGAATGCTTTTTCAACCCAGAACAAAAAGTCTGCTTTGACGTTCACTACAAATAACTTGACCAGCTAAAACTGTGCAGATTTGGTTGAATAGAGATGTAAGACCTGTTTTTTTTTGCGCTGTGTGACAGTTATAGGTTTAATCACAGAATTACACTTCTATCAGCACGCTAGCGTGTGTCTTAGGTTTTTCTGAATGACACTATCAATAACTTTAATGTAAGATTTTCTTTTTGGGATAGATTTCAAGTAGGCCTCAAATACCACAAACTAGTTATTTTCAGAATGGCAAATTTGGGAATGCTTTTTCAACCCAGAACAAAAAGTCTGCTTTGACGGTCACTACAAATAACTTGACCAGCTAAAACTGTGCAGATTTGGTTGAATAGAGATGTGAGACCTGTTTTTTTTTGCGCTGTGTGACAGTTATAGGTTTAATCACAGAATGACACTTCTATCAGCACGCTAGCGTATGTCTTAGGTTTTTCTGAATGACACTATCAATAACTTCAATGTAAGATTTTCTTTTTGGGATAGATTTCAAGTAGGCCTGAAATACCACAAACTAGTTATTTTCAGAATGGCAAATTTGGGAATGCTTTTTCAACCCAGAACAAAAAGTCTGCTTTGACGGTCACTACAAATAACTTGACCAGCTAAAACTGTGCAGATTTGGTTGAATAGAGATGTGAGACCTGTTTTTTTTTTGCGCTGTGTGACAGTTATAGGTTTAATCACAGAATGACACTTCTATCAGCACGCTAGCGTGTGTCTTAGGTTTTTCTGAATGACACTATCAATAACTTCAATGTAAGATTTTCTTTTTGGGATAGATTTCAAGTAGGCCTGAAATACCACAAACTAGTTATTTTCAGAATGGCAAATTTGGGAATGCTTTTTCAACCCAGAACAAAAAGTCTGCTTTGACGGTCACTACAAATAACTTGACCAGCTAAAACTGTGCAGATTTGGTTGAATAGAGATGTGAGACCGAGTTTTTTTTTTGCGCTGTGTGACAGTTATAGGTTTAATCACAGAATGACACTTCTATCAGCACGCTAGCGTGTGTCTTAGGTTTTTCTGAATGACACTATCAATAACTTCAATGTAAGATTTTCTTTTTGGGATAGATTTCAAGTAGGCCTGAAATACCACAAACTAGTTATTTTCAGAATGGCAAATTTGGGAATGCTTTTTCAACCCAGAACAAAAAGTCTGCTTTGACGGTCACTACAAATAACTTGACCAGCTAAAACTGTGCAGATTTGGTTGAATAGAGATGTGAGACCTGTTTTTTTTTTGCGCTGTGTGACAGTTATAGGTTTAATCACAGAATGACACTTCTATCAGCCGCTAGGTGTCTTAGGTTTTTCTGAATGACACTATCAATAACTTCAATGTAAGATTTTCTTTTTGGGATAGATTTCAAGTAGGCCTCAAATACCACAAACTAGTTATTTTCAGAATGGCAAATTTGGGAATGCTTTTTCAACCCAGAACAAAAAGTCTGCTTTGACGGTCACTACAAATAACTTGACCAGCTAAAACTGTGCAGATTTGGTTGAATAGAGATGTGAGACCTGTTTTTTTTTTGCGCTGTGTGACAGTTATAGGTTTAATCACAGAATGACACTTCTATCAGCACGCTAGCGTGTGTCTTAGGTTTTTCTGAATGACACTATCAATAACTTTCAATGTAAGATTTTCTTTTTGGGATAGATTTCAAGTAGGCCTGAAATACGACAAACTAGTTATTTTCAGAATGGCAAATTTGGGAATGCTTTTTCAACCCAGAACAAAAAGTCTGCTTTGACGGTCACTACAAATAACTTGACCAGCTAAAACTGTGCAGATTTGGTTGAATAGAGATGTGAGACCTGTTTTTTTTTGCGCTGTGTGACAGTTATAGGTTTAATCACAGAATGACACTTCTATCAGCACGCTAGCGTGTGTCTTAGGTTTTTCTGAATGACACTATCAATAACTTCAATGTAAGATTTTCTTTTTGGGATAGATTTCAAGTAGGCCTGAAATACCACAAACTAGTTATTTTCAGAATGGCAAATTTGGGAATGCTTTTTCAACCCAGAACAAAAAGTCTGCTTTGACGGTCACTACAAATAACTTGACCAGCTAAAACTGTGCAGATTTGGTTAAATAGAGATGTGAGACCTGTTTTTTTTTTTGCACTGTGTGACAGTTATAGGTTTAATCACAGAATGACACTTCTATCAGCACGCTAGCGTGTGTCTTAGGTTTTTCTGAATGACACTATCAATAACTTCAATGTAAGATTTTCTTTTTGGGATAGATTTCAAGTAGGCCTGAAATACCACAAACTAGTTATTTTCAGAATGGCAAATTTGGGAATGCTTTTTCAACCCAGAACAAAAAGTCTGCTTTGACGGTCACTACAAATAACTTGACCAGCTAAAACTGTGCAGATTTGGTTGAATAGAGATGTGAGACCTGTTTTTTTTTGCGCTGTGTGACAGTTATAGGTTTAATCACAGAATGACACTTCTATCAGCACGCTAGCGTGTGTCTTAGGTTTTTCTGAATGACACTATCAATAACTTCAATGTAAGATTTTCTTTTTGGGATAGATTTCAAGTAGGCCTGAAATACCACAAACTAGTTATTTTCAGAATGGCAAATTTGGGAATGCTTTTTCAACCCAGAACAAAAAGTCTGCTTTGACGGTCACTACAAATAACTTGACCAGCTAAAACTGTGCAGATTTGGTTGAATAGAGATGTGAGACGTGTTTTTTTTTTGCGCTGTGTGACAGTTATAGGTTTAATCATAGAATGACACTTCTATCAGCACGCTAGTGTGTGTCTTAGGTTTTTCTGAATGACACTATCAATAACTTCAATGTAAGATTTTCTTTTTGGGATAGATTTCAAGTAGGCCTGAAATACCACAAACTAGTTATTTTCAGAATGGCAAATTTGGGAATGCTTTTTCAACCCAGAACAAAAAGTCTGCTTTGACGGTCACTACAAATAACTTGACCAGCTAAAACTGTGCAGATTTGGTTGAATAGAGATGTGAGACCTGTTTTTTTTTTGCGGTGTGTGACAGTTATAAGTTTAATCACAGAATGACACTTCTATCAGCGTGTGTCTTAGGTTTTTCTGAATGACACTATCAATAACTTCAATGTAAGATTTTCTTTTTGGGATAGATTTCAAGTAGGCCTGAAATACCACAAACTAGTTATTTTCAGAATGGCAAATTTGGGAATGCTTTTTCAACCCAGAACAAAAAGTCTGCTTTGACGTTCACTACAAATAACTTGACCAGCTAAAACTGTGCAGATTTGGTTGAATAGAGATGTAAAACCTGTTTTTTTTTGCGCTGTGTGACAGTTATAGGTTTAATCACAGAATGACACTTCTATCAGCACGCTAGCGTGTGTCTTAGGTTTTTCTGAATGACACTATCAATAACTTTAATGTAAGATTTTCTTTTTGGGATAGATTTCAAGTAGGCCTCAAATACCACAAACTAGTTATTTTCAGAATGGCAAATTTGGGAATGCTTTTTCAACCCAGAACAAAAAGTCTGCTTTGACGGTCACTACAAATAACTTGACCAGCTAAAACTGTGCAGATTTGGTTGAATAGAGATGTGAGACCTGTATTTTTTTGCGCTGTGTGACAGTTATAGGTTTAATCACAGAATGACACTTCTATCAGCACGCTAGCGTATGTCTTAGGTTTTTCTGAATGACACTATCAATAACTTCAATGTAAGATTTTCTTTTTGGGATAGATTTCAAGTAGGCCTGAAATACCACAAACTAGTTATTTTCAGAATGGCAAATTTGGGAATGCTTTTTCAACCCAGAACAAAAAGTCTGCTTTGACGGTCACTACAAATAACTTGACCAGCTAAAACTGTGCAGATTTGGTTAAATAGAGATGTGAGACCTGTTTTTTTTTTTGCACTGTGTGACAGTTATAGGTTTAATCACAGAATGACACTTCTATCAGCACGCTAGCGTGTGTCTTAGGTTTTTCTGAATGACACTATCAATAACTTCAATGTAAGATTTTCTTTTTGGGATAGATTTCAAGTAGGCCTGAAATACCACAAACTAGTTATTTTCAGAATGGCAAATTTGGGAATGCTTTTTCAACCCAGAACAAAAAGTCTGCTTTGACGGTCACTACAAATAACTTGACCAGCTAAAACTGTGCAGATTTGGTTGAATAGAGATGTGAGACCTGTTTTTTTTTGCGCTGTGTGACAGTTATAGGTTTAATCACAGAATGACACTTCTATCAGCACGCTAGCGTGTGTCTTAGGTTTTTCTGAATGACACTATCAATAACTTCAATGTAAGATTTTCTTTTTGGGATAGATTTCAAGTAGGCCTGAAATACCACAAACTAGTTATTTTCAGAATGGCAAATTTGGGAATGCTTTTTCAACCCAGAACAAAAAGTCTGCTTTGACGGTCACTACAAATAACTTGACCAGCTAAAACTGTGCAGATTTGGTTGAATAGAGATGTGAGACGTGTTTTTTTTTTGCGCTGTGTGACAGTTATAGGTTTAATCACAGAATGACACTTCTATCAGCACGCTAGCGTGTGTCTTAGGTTTTTCTGAATGACACTATCAATAACTTCTTTGTAAGATTTTCTTTTTGGGATAGATTTCAAGTAGGCCTGAAATACCACAAACTAGTTATTTTCAGAATGGCAAATTTGGGAATGCTTTTTCAACCCAGAACAAAAAGTCTGCTTTGACGGTCACTACAAATAACTTGACCAGCTAAAACTGTGCAGATTTGGTTGAATAGAAATGTCAGGTCTATTTTTTAGGCGCTGGGTGACAGGCTCAACTTGCCCCTGATGTAATATATGGCCAAAAAATAACCACACTGTTGATGGTTAAATGCACTTGGGTGACACAGGCTCAGCCTGCAGCTGATGTAGTATATGGCCAAAAAATAATCAGACTGTTGATGGTTAAATGCACTTGGGTGAAACAGGCTCAGCCTGCAGCTGATGTAGTATATGGCCAAAAAATAACCAGACTGTTGATGGTTAAATGCACTTCGGTGACACAGGCTCAGCCTGCAGCTGATGTAGGATATAGCACAAAATAACCACACTATCGATGGTTAAATACACTTGGTGATAGCTCGTGCTGGCGCACCACAAGTCACAAAATGGCCGCCAATCACCCCAGAAAAAAAGTGATCTAAAAACGCTCTGGGCAGCCTCAAAAAAGTGAGCAAGTCAATAATAGCACTTCAATAATCCACAGCTGCAGATCGATCACAGAATGAAGTCTTTTGGAGGAGTTAATCTGCCTAATCTCGCCCTAACGTCGCAGCTGCAACCTCTCCCTATGCTTGAATCAGCAGAGTGACGTGCAGCGCTACGTGACCCAAGCTTATATAGAGGCTGGGTCACATGCTGCACTGGCCAATTACAGCCATGCCAATAGTAGGCAAGGCTGTGATGGCCTCTTGGGGCAAGTAGTATGACGCTTGTTGATTGGCTGCTTTGCAGCCTTTCAAAAAGCGCCAAGAAAGCGCCGAACACCGAACCCGAACCCGGACTTTTACGAAAATGTTCGGGTTCGGGTCCGTGTCATGGACACCCTAAAATTCGGTACGAACCCGAACTATACAGTTCGGGTTCGCTCATCCCTACTTACCACACATTAGGGCCCCTAGAATGCCAGGGCAGTATAACTACCCCACAAGTGACCCCATTTTGGAAAGAAGACACCCCACTAGGTATTTCGTGATGGGCATAGTGAGTTCATGGAAGTTTTTATTTTTTGTCACAAGTTAGTGGAATATGAGACTTTGTAAGAAAAATATAAAAAAAATAAACAATTTCCGCTAACTTGGGCCCAAAAAATATCTGAATGGAGCCTTACAGGGGGGTGATCAATGACAGGGGGGTGATCAATGACAGGGGGGTGATCAGGGAGTCTATATGGGGTGATCACCCCCCTGTCATTGATCACCCACCTGTAAGGCTCCATTCAGATGTCCGTATGTGTTTTGCGGATCCGATCCATGTATCCGTGGATCCGTAAAAAACATACGGACGTCTGAATAGAGCCTTACAGGGGGGTGAGCAATGACAGGGGGGTGATCAATGACAGGGGGGTGATCAGGGAGTCTATATGGGGTGATCACCCCCCTGTCATTGATCACCCCCCTGTAAGGCTCCATTCAGATGTCCGTATGTGTTTTGCGGATTCTATCCATGTATCCGTGGATCCATAAAAAACATACGGACGTCTGAATAGAGCCTTACAGGGGGGTGAGCAATGACAGGGGGGTGATCAGGGAGTCTATATGGGGTGATCACCCCCCTGTCATTGATCACCCCCCTGTAAGGCTCCATTCAGATGTCCGTATGTGTTTTGCGGATCCGATCCATGTATCCGTGGATCCGTAAAAAACATACGGACGTCTGAATTGAGCCTTATAGGGGGGTGAGCAATGACAGGGGGGTGATCACTGACAGGGGGATGATCAGGGAGTCTATATGGGGTGATCACCCCCCTGTCATTGATCACCCC
Source organism: Bufo bufo (assembly GCF_905171765.1). NCBI lineage: Eukaryota > Metazoa > Chordata > Amphibia > Anura > Bufonidae > Bufo > Bufo bufo. Next base: position 288,942 of record NC_053389.1, on the reverse strand, counting down.
CCTGTAAGGCTCCATTCAGATGTCCGTATGTGTTTTGCGGATCCGATCCATGCATCCGTGGATCCGTAAAAAACATACAGACGTCTGAATAGAGCCTTACAGGGGGGTGAGCAATGACAGGGGGTTGATCAATGACAGGGGGTGATCAGGGAGTCTATATGGGGTGATCAGGGGTGAATAAGGGGTTAATAAGTGACAGGGGGGGTGTAGTGTAGTGGTGTTTGGTGCTACTTATTACTGAGCTGCCTGTGTCCTCTGGTGGTCGATCCAGCAAAAGGGACCACCAGAGGACCAGGTAGCAGGTATATTAGACGCTGTTATCAAAACAGCGTCTAATATACCTGTTAGGGGTTAAAAAAATTGCATCTCCAGCCTGCCAGCAAACGATCGCCGCTGGCAGGCTGGAGATCCACTCACTTACCTTCCGATCCTGTGAACGCGCGCGCCTGTGTGCGCGCGTTCACAGGAAATCTTGCGTCTCGCTAGATGACGCATATATGCGTGACTGTGCGCAGGGCTGCCGCCTCCGGAACGCGATCCTGCATTAGGCGGTCCGGAGGCGGTTAAAAAAAAAACACCCATTTTGGGCCAGGATTCTTATTCACCTTATTGAGCAGTCTGCGCTGTGCTCTTGCAGTCATCTTTACAGGGTCGCCACTCCTAGGGAGAGTAGCAGCAGTGCTGAACTTTCTCCATTTATAGACAATTTGTTAGCGAATCTACGATACGTAAAACACTAAACAAGAATGGATTTTATGGGAGAATACCACAGAGGAAGCCACTGCTGTCCAAAAAAAACATTGCTGCACGTTTACAGTTTGCACAATAGCACCTGGATGTTCCACAGCAGTACTGGCAAAATATTCTGTGGACAGATGAAACCAAAGTTGAGTTGTTTGGAAGAAACACACAACACTATGTGTGGAGAAAAAGAGGCACAGCACACCAACATCAAAACCTCATCCCAACTGTGGAGTATGGTGGTGGTGGCATCATAGTTTGGGGCTGCTTTGCTGCGTCGGGTCCTGGACGGATTGCTATCATCAAAGGAAAAATTTATTCGCAAGTTTATCAAGACATTTTGCAGGAGAACTTAAGGCCATCTGTCCACCAGCTGAAGCTCAACAGAAGATGGGTGTTGCAAAAGGACAACGACCCAAAGAATAGAAGTAAATCAACAACAGAAAGGCTTAAACAGAAGAAAATACGCCTTCTGGAGTGGCCCAGTCAGAGTCCTGACCTCAACCCGATTGAGATGCTGTGGCATGACCTCAAGAAAGCTATTCACACCAGACATCCCAAGAATATTGCTGAACTGAAACAGTTCTGTAAAGTGGAATGGTCAAGAATTACTCCTGACCGTTGTGCACGTCTGATCTGCAACTACAGGAAACGTTTGGTTGAAGTTATTGCTGCCAAAGGAGGTTCAACCAGTTATTAAATCCAAGGGTTCACATACTTTTTCACCTGCACTGTGAATGTTTACATGGTGTGTTCAATAAAAACATGGTGACATTTAATTCTTTGTGTGTTATTAGTTTAAGCAGACTGTGATTGTATATTGTTGTGACTTAGATGAAGATCAGATCACATTTTATGACCAATTTGTACAGAAATCCATATCATTCCAAAGGGTTCACATACCTTTTCTTGCAACTGTATGCTGCTAGTGTGAGGGAGAGAATAGGACAGAATCTTTAATCTGAAGTGTTTGTTAGGTGGGCGGCGGCGGCCATTTTATGCAAGTTCTGTGCACAGCATATGTGCATTTGTGACAGTCAAACAGAAGCTTGAAATACTGCAATTATATTCTGGGTTTAAAAAAAATCACCCATTTTTGGCAAGACCCTACACCTGTGGCCTTTGCAGCATTTGTCTGTGTGCAATTTAAGCTTGAAATACTGCAATAATTTTCTGGGTTTTAAAAAAACAACCTTATTGAGCAAAATACAAAATTTTACAACCATTGCTGCATCTGTTAGTGAGAAATTCAAGCGTTATATACTGCTGTCATATTCTGTTATTAAAAAAACACCCATTTAGAGCAAAATCCTAATTTTGCGGCGTTTGCTGCATCTGTCATTGTTAAATGCAAGCTTGAAATACACCAATAAATTTCTGGTTTTAAAAAACACCCATTTTTGGCAATACCCTCCATCTGGGCCCTATGCCGCCTTAGTCAGTGTGCAATTTCAGCTAGAAATACAGCAATCATTTTCTGGGTTTTAAAAACACCCTTTTTGGGCCAAATACTAAATTATACAGCCCTTGCTGCATCTGTCAGTGTGAAATTCAAGCTTTATATACTGTTGTCATATTCTGTTATTAAAAAAACACCCTTTTTGGGCAAAATACTAAATTTTACAGCCCTTTTTTCACCTTTTAGTGTGAAATACACGCGTTAGATACTGCTGTTCTATTCTGTTATAAAAAAAAAACACCCATTTTGGGACAAATACTAAATTTGCGGCCATGGCTGCATCTGTCAGTGTGAGATACAAGCTTGAAATCCAGCAATAATATTCTGGGTTTCAAAAACACCCATTTTGCGCAAAATACAGAATTTTCCAGCCTTAGATGCATCTGTCAGTGTGAGATACACGTGTTAGATACTGCTGTTTTATTCTATTATTAAAAAAACACCCTTTTTGGGCAAAATACTACATTTTACAGCCCTTGTTGTATCTTTCAGTGTGAAATACACGTGTTAGATACTGCTGTTCTATTCTGTTATTTAACCACTTCAGCCCCCCTAGCTTAAACACCCATAATGACCAGGCCACTTTTTACACTTCTGCACTACACTACTTTCACCGTTTATTGCTCGGTCATGCAACTTACCACCCAAATGAATTTTACCTCCATTTCTTCTCACTAATAAGATTTTCTTTTTGGATAGATTTCAAGTAGGCCTCAAATACCACAAACTAGTTATTTTCAGAATGGCAAATTTGGGAATGCTTTTTCAACCCAGAACAAAAAGTCTGCTTTGACGGTCACTACAAATAACTTGACCAGCTAAAACTGTGCAGATTTGGTTGAATAGAGATGTGAGACCTGTTTTTTTTTTGCGCTGTGTGACAGTTATAGGTTTAATCACAGAATGACACTTCTATCAGCGTGTGTCTTAGGTTTTTCTGAATGACACTATCAATAACTTCAATGTAAGATTTTCTTTTTGGGATAGATTTCAAGTAGGCCTGAAATACCACAAACTAGTTATTTTCAGAATGGCAAATTTGGGAATGCTTTTTCAACCCAGAACAAAAAGTCTGCTTTGACGTTCACTACAAATAACTTGACCAGCTAAAACTGTGCAGATTTGGTTGAATAGAGATGTAAGACCTGTTTTTTTTTGCGCTGTGTGACAGTTATAGGTTTAATCACAGAATGACACTTCTATCAGCACGCTAGCGTGTGTCTTAGGTTTTTCTGAATGACACTATCAATAACTTTAATGTAAGATTTTCTTTTTGGGATAGATTTCAAGTAGGCCTCAAATACCACAAACTAGTTATTTTCAGAATGGCAAATTTGGGAATGCTTTTTCAACCCAGAACAAAAAGTCTGCTTTGACGGTCACTACAAATAACTTGACCAGCTAAAACTGTGCAGATTTGGTTGAATAGAGATGTGAGACCTGTTTTTTTTTGCGCTGTGTGACAGTTATAGGTTTAATCACAGAATGACACTTCTATCAGCACGCTAGCGTATGTCTTAGGTTTTTCTGAATGACACTATCAATAACTTCAATGTAAGATTTTCTTTTTGGGATAGATTTCAAGTAGGCCTGAAATACCACAAACTAGTTATTTTCAGAATGGCAAATTTGGGAATGCTTTTTCAACCCAGAACAAAAAGTCTGCTTTGACGGTCACTACAAATAACTTGACCAGCTAAAACTGTGCAGATTTGGTTAAATAGAGATGTGAGACCTGTTTTTTTTTTTGCACTGTGTGACAGTTATAGGTTTAATCACAGAATGACACTTCTATCAGCACGCTAGCGTGTGTCTTAGGTTTTTCTGAATGACACTATCAATAACTTCAATGTAAGATTTTCTTTTTGGGATAGATTTCAAGTAGGCCTGAAATACCACAAACTAGTTATTTTCAGAATGGCAAATTTGGGAATGCTTTTTCAACCCAGAACAAAAAGTCTGCTTTGACGGTCACTACAAATAACTTGACCAGCTAAAACTGTGCAGATTTGGTTGAATAGAGATGTGAGACCTGTTTTTTTTTGCGCTGTGTGACAGTTATAGGTTTAATCACAGAATGACACTTCTATCAGCACGCTAGCGTGTGTCTTAGGTTTTTCTGAATGACACTATCAATAACTTCAATGTAAGATTTTCTTTTTGGGATAGATTTCAAGTAGGCCTGAAATACCACAAACTAGTTATTTTCAGAATGGCAAATTTGGGAATGCTTTTTCAACCCAGAACAAAAAGTCTGCTTTGACGGTCACTACAAATAACTTGACCAGCTAAAACTGTGCAGATTTGGTTGAATAGAGATGTGAGACGTGTTTTTTTTTTGCGCTGTGTGACAGTTATAGGTTTAATCACAGAATGACACTTCTATCAGCACGCTAGCGTGTGTCTTAGGTTTTTCTGAATGACACTATCAATAACTTCAATGTAAGATTTTCTTTTTGGGATAGATTTCAAGTAGGCCTGAAATACCACAAACTAGTTATTTTCAGAATGGCAAATTTGGGAATGCTTTTTCAACCCAGAACAAAAAGTCTGCTTTGACGGTCACTACAAATAACTTGACCAGCTAAAACTGTGCAGATTTGGTTGAATAGAAATGTCAGGTCTATTTTTTAGGCGCTGGGTGACAGGCTCAACTTGCCCCTGATGTAATATATGGCCAAAAAATAACCACACTGTTGATGGTTAAATGCACTTGGGTGACACAGGCTCAGCCTGCAGCTGATGTAGTATATGGCCAAAAAATAATCAGACTGTTGATGGTTAAATGCACTTGGGTGAAACAGGCTCAGCCTGCAGCTGATGTAGTATATGGCCAAAAAATAACCAGACTGTTGATGGTTAAATGCACTTCGGTGACACAGGCTCAGCCTGCAGCTGATGTAGGATATAGCACAAAATAACCACACTATCGATGGTTAAATACACTTGGTGATAGCTCGTGCTGGCGCACCACAAGTCACAAAATGGCCGCCAATCACCCCAGAAAAAAAGTGATCTAAAAACACTCTGGGCAGCCTCAAAAAAGTGAGCAAGTCAATAATAGCACTTCAATAATCCACAGCTGCAGATCGATCACAGAATGAAGTCTTTTGGAGGAGTTAATCTGCCTAATCTCGCCCTAACGTCGCAGCTGCAACCTCTCCCTATGCTTGAATCAGCAGAGTGACGTGCAGCGCTACGTGACCCAAGCTTATATAGAGGCTGGGTCACATGCTGCACTGGCCAATTACAGCCATGCCAATAGTAGGCAAGGCTGTGATGGCCTCTTGGGGCAAGTAGTATGACGCTTGTTGATTGGCTGCTTTGCAGCCTTTCAAAAAGCGCCAAGAAAGCGCCGAACACCGAACCCGAACCCGAACCCGAACCCGGACTTTTACGAAAATGTTCGGGTTCGGGTCCGTGTCATGGACACCCTAAAATTCGGTACGAACCCGAACTATACAGTTCGGGTTCGCTCATCCCTACTTACCACACATTAGGGCCCCTAGAATGCCAGGGCAGTATAACTACCCCACAAGTGACCCCATTTTGGAAAGAAGACACCCCACTAGGTATTTCGTGATGGGCATAGTGAGTTCATGGAAGTTTTTATTTTTTGTCACAAGTTAGTGGAATATGAGACTTTGTAAGAAAAATATAAAAAAAATAAACAATTTCCGCTAACTTGGGCCCAAAAAATATCTGAATGGAGCCTTACAGGGGGGTGATCAATGACAGGGGGGTGATCAATGACAGGGGGGTGATCAGGGAGTCTATATGGGGTGATCACCCCCCTGTCATTGATCACCCACCTGTAAGGCTCCATTCAGATGTCCGTATGTGTTTTGCGGATCCGATCCATGTATCCGTGGATCCGTAAAAAACATACGGACGTCTGAATAGAGCCTTACAGGGGGGTGAGCAATGACAGGGGGGTGATCAATGACAGGGGGGTGATCAGGGAGTCTATATGGGGTGATCACCCCCCTGTCATTGATCACCCCCCTGTAAGGCTCCATTCAGATGTCCGTATGTGTTTTGCGGATTCTATCCATGTATCCGTGGATCCATAAAAAACATACGGACGTCTGAATAGAGCCTTACAGGGGGGTGAGCAATGACAGGGGGGTGATCAGGGAGTCTATATGGGGTGATCACCCCCCTGTCATTGATCACCCCCCTGTAAGGCTCCATTCAGATGTCCGTATGTGTTTTGCGGATCCGATCCATGTATCCGTGGATCCGTAAAAAACATACGGACGTCTGAATTGAGCCTTATAGGGGGGTGAGCAATGACAGGGGGGTGATCACTGACAGGGGGATGATCAGGGAGTCTATATGGGGTGATCACCCCCCTGTCATTGATCACCCCCCTGTAAGGCTCCATTCAGATGTCCGTATGTGTTTTGCGGATCCGATCCATGCATCCGTGGATCCGTAAAAAACATACAGACGTCTGAATAGAGCCTTACAGGGGGGTGAGCAATGACAGGGGGTTGATCAATGACAGGGGGTGATCAGGGAGTCTATATGGGGTGATCAGGGGTGAATAAGGGGTTAATAAGTGACAGGGGGGGTGTAGTGTAGTGGTGTTTGGTGCTACTTATTACTGAGCTGCCTGTGTCCTCTGGTGGTCGATCCAGCAAAAGGGACCACCAGAGGACCAGGTAGCAGGTATATTAGACGCTGTTATCAAAACAGCGTCTAATATACCTGTTAGGGGTTAAAAAAATTGCATCTCCAGCCTGCCAGCGAACGATCGCCGCTGGCAGGCTGGAGATCCACTCACTTACCTTCCGATCCTGTGAACGCGCGCGCCTGTGTGCGCGCGTTCACAGGAAATCTTGCGTCTCGCTAGATGACGCATATATGCGTGACTGTGCGCAGGGCTGCCGCCTCCGGAACGCGATCCTGCATTAGGCGGTCCGGAGGCGGTTAAAAAAAAAACACCCATTTTGGGCCAGGATTCTTATTCACCTCATTGAGCAGTCTGCGCTGTGCTCTTGCAGTCATCTTTACAGGGTCGCCACTCCTAGGGAGAGTAGCAGCAGTGCTGAACTTTCTCCATTTATAGACAATTTGTTAGCGAATCTACGATACGTAAAACACTAAACAAGAATGGATTTTATGGGAGAATACCACAGAGGAAGCCACTGCTGTCCAAAAAAAACATTGCTGCACGTTTACAGTTTGCACAAGAGCACCTGGATGTTCCACAGCAGTACTGGCAAAATATTCTGTGGACAGATGAAACCAAAGTTGAGTTGTTTGGAAGAAACACACAACACTATGTGTGGAGAAAAAGAGGCACAGCACACCAACATCAAAACCTCATCCCAACTGTGGAGTATGGTGGTGGTGGCATCATAGTTTGGGGCTGCTTTGCTGCGTCGGGTCCTGGACGGATTGCTATCATCAAAGGAAAAATTTATTCCCAAGTTTATCAAGACATTTTGCAGGAGAACTTAAGGCCATCTGTCCACCAGCTGAAGCTCAACAGAAGATGGGTGTTGCAAAAGGACAACGACCCAAAGAATAGAAGTAAATCAACAACAGAAAGGCTTAAACAGAAGAAAATACGCCTTCTGGAGTGGCCCAGTCAGAGTCCTGACCTCAACCCGATTGAGATGCTGTGGCATGACCTTAAGAAAGCTATTCACACCAGACATCCCAAGAATATTGCTGAACTGAAACAGTTCTGTAAAGTGGAATGGTCAAGAATTACTCCTGAACGTTGTGCACGTCTGATCTGCAACTACAGGAAACGTTTGGTTGAAGTTATTGCTGCCAAAGGAGGTTCAACCAGTTATTAAATCCAAGGGTTCACATACTTTTTCACCTGCACTGTGAATGTTTACATGGTGTGTTCAATAAAAACATGGTGACATTTAATTCTTTGTGTGTTATTAGTTTAAGCAGACTGTGATTGTATATTGTTGTGACTTAGATGAAGATCAGATCACATTTTATGACCAATTTGTACAGAAATCCATATCATTCCAAAGGGTTCACATACCTTTTCTTGCAACTGTATGCTGCTAGTGTGAGGGAGAGAATAGGACAGAATCTTTAATCTGAAGTGTTTGTTAGGTGGGCGGCGGCGGCCATTTTATGCAAGTTCTGTGCACAGCATATGTGCATTTGTGACAGTCAAACAGAAGCTTGAAATACTGCAATTATATTCTGGGTTTAAAAAAATCACCCATTTTTGGCAAGACCCTACACCTGTGGCCTTTGCAGCATTTGTCTGTGTGCAATTTAAGCTTGAAATACTGCAATAATTTTCTGGGTTTTAAAAAAACAACCTTATTGAGCAAAATACAAAATTTTACAACCATTGCTGCATCTGTTAGTGAGAAATTCAAGCGTTATATACTGCTGTCATATTCTGTTATTAAAAAAACACCCATTTAGAGCAAAATCCTAATTTTGCGGCGTTTGCTGCATCTGTCATTGTTAAATGCAAGCTTGAAATACACCAATAAATTTCTGGTTTTAAAAAACACCCATTTTTGGCAATACCCTCCATCTGGGCCCTATGCCGCCTTAGTCAGTGTGCAATTTCAGCTACAAATACAGCAATCATTTTCTGGGTTTTAAAAACACCCTTTTTGGGCCAAATACTAAATTATACAGCCCTTGCTGCATCTGTCAGTGTGAAATTCAAGCTTTATATACTGTTGTCATATTCTGTTATTAAAAAAACACCCTTTTTGGGCAAAATACTAAATTTTACAGCCCTTTTTTCACCTTTTAGTGTGAAATACACGCGTTAGATACTGCTGTTCTATTCTGTTATAAAAAAAAAAACACCCATTTTGGGACAAATACTAAATTTGCGGCCATGGCTGCATCTGTCAGTGTGAGTTACAAGCTTGAAATCCAGCAATAATATTCTGGGTTTCAAAAACACCCATTTTGCGCAAAATACAGAATTTTCCAGCCTTAGATGCATCTGTCAGTGTGAGATACACGTGTTAGATACTGCTGTTTTATTCTATTATTAAAAAAACACCCTTTTTGGGCAAAATACTACATTTTACAGCCCTTGTTGTATCTTTCAGTGTGAAATACACGTGTTAGATACTGCTGTTCTATTCTGTTATTTAACCACTTCAGCCCCCCTAGCTTAAACACCCATAATGACCAGGCCACTTTTTACACTTCTGCACTACACTACTTTCACCGTTTATTGCTCGGTCATGCAACTTACCACCCAAATGAATTTTACCTCCATTTCTTCTCACTAATAAGATTTTCTTTTTGGATAGATTTCAAGTAGGCCTCAAATACCACAAACTAGTTATTTTCAGAATGGCAAATTTGGGAATGCTTTTTCAACCCAGAACAAAAAGTCTGCTTTGACGGTCACTACAAATAACTTGACCAGCTAAAACTGTGCAGATTTGGTTGAATAGAGATGTGAGACCTGTTTTTTTTTTGCGGTGTGTGACAGTTATAGGTTTAATCACAGAATGACACTTCTATCAGCGTGTGTCTTAGGTTTTTCTGAATGACACTATCAATAACTTCAATGTAAGATTTTCTTTTTGGGATAGATTTCAAGTAGGCCTGAAATACCACAAACTAGTTATTTTCAGAATGGCAAATTTGGGAATGCTTTTTCAACCCAGAACAAAAAGTCTGCTTTGACGTTCACTACAAATAACTTGACCAGCTAAAACTGTGCAGATTTGGTTGAATAGAGATGTAAGACCTGTTTTTTTTTGCGCTGTGTGACAGTTATAGGTTTAATCACAGAATGACACTTCTATCAGCACGCTAGCGTGTGTCTTAGGTTTTTCTGAATGACACTATCAATAACTTTAATGTAAGATTTTCTTTTTGGGATAGATTTCAAGTAGGCCTCAAATACCACAAACTAGTTATTTTCAGAATGGCAAATTTGGGAATGCTTTTTCAACCCAGAACAAAAAGTCTGCTTTGACGGTCACTACAAATAACTTGACCAGCTAAAACTGTGCAGATTTGGTTGAATAGAGATGTGAGACCTGTTTTTTTTTGCGCTGTGTGACAGTTATAGGTTTAATCACAGAATGACACTTCTATCAGCACGCTAGCGTATGTCTTAGGTTTTTCTGAATGACACTATCAATAACTTCAATGTAAGATTTTCTTTTTGGGATAGATTTCAAGTAGGCCTGAAATACCACAAACTAGTTATTTTCAGAATGGCAAATTTGGGAATGCTTTTTCAACCCAGAACAAAAAGTCTGCTTTGACGGTCACTACAAATAACTTGACCAGCTAAAACTGTGCAGATTTGGTTAAATAGAGATGTGAGACCTGTTTTTTTTTTTGCACTGTGTGACAGTTATAGGTTTAATCACAGAATGACACTTCTATCAGCACGCTAGCGTGTGTCTTAGGTTTTTCTGAATGACACTATCAATAACTTCAATGTAAGATTTTCTTTTTGGGATAGATTTCAAGTAGGCCTGAAATACCACAAACTAGTTATTTTCAGAATGGCAAATTTGGGAATGCTTTTTCAACCCAGAACAAAAAGTCTGCTTTGACGGTCACTACAAATAACTTGACCAGCTAAAACTGTGCAGATTTGGTTGAATAGAGATGTGAGACCTGTTTTTTTTTGCGCTGTGTGACAGTTATAGGTTTAATCACAGAATGACACTTCTATCAGCACGCTAGCGTGTGTCTTAGGTTTTTCTGAATGACACTATCAATAACTTCAATGTAAGATTTTCTTTTTGGGATAGATTTCAAGTAGGCCTGAAATACCACAAACTAGTTATTTTCAGAATGGCAAATTTGGGAATGCTTTTTCAACCCAGAACAAAAAGTCTGCTTTGACGGTCACTACAAATAACTTGACCAGCTAAAACTGTGCAGATTTGGTTGAATAGAGATGTGAGACGTGTTTTTTTTTTGCGCTGTGTGACAGTTATAGGTTTAATCACAGAATGACACTTCTATCAGCACGCTAGCGTGTGTCTTAGGTTTTTCTGAATGACACTATCAATAACTTCAATGTAAGATTTTCTTTTTGGGATAGATTTCAAGTAGGCCTGAAATACCACAAACTAGTTATTTTCAGAATGGCAAATTTGGGAATGCTTTTTCAACCCAGAACAAAAAGTCTGCTTTGACGGTCACTACAAATAACTTGACCAGCTAAAACTGTGCAGATTTGGTTGAATAGAGATGTGAGACCTGTTTTTTTTTTGCGGTGTGTGACAGTTATAGGTTTAATCACAGAATGACACTTCTATCAGCGTGTGTCTTAGGTTTTTCTGAATGACACTATCAATAACTTCAATGTAAGATTTTCTTTTTGGGATAGATTTCAAGTAGGCCTGAAATACCACAAACTAGTTATTTTCAGAATGGCAAATTTGGGAATGCTTTTTCAACCCAGAACAAAAAGTCTGCTTTGACGTTCACTACAAATAACTTGACCAGCTAAAACTGTGCAGATTTGGTTGAATAGAGATGTAAAACCTGTTTTTTTTTGCGCTGTGTGACAGTTATAGGTTTAATCACAGAATGACACTTCTATCAGCACGCTAGCGTGTGTCTTAGGTTTTTCTGAATGACACTATCAATAACTTCAATGTAAGATTTTCTTTTTGGGATAGATTTCAAGTAGGCCTCAAATACCACAAACTAGTTATTTTCAGAATGGCAAATTTGGGAATGCTTTTTCAACCCAGAACAAAAAGTCTGCTTTGACGGTCACTACAAATAACTTGACCAGCTAAAACTGTGCAGATTTGGTTGAATAGAGATGTGAGACCTGTTTTTTTTTGCGCTGTGTGACAGTTATAGGTTTAATCACAGAATGACACTTCTATCAGCACGCTAGCGTATGTCTTAGGTTTTTCTGAATGACACTATCAATAACTTCAATGTAAGATTTTCTTTTTGGGATAGATTTCAAGTAGGCCTGAAATACCACAAACTAGTTATTTTCAGAATGGCAAATTTGGGAATGCTTTTTCAACCCAGAACAAAAAGTCTGCTTTGACGGTCACTACAAATAACTTGACCAGCTAAAACTGTGCAGATTTGGTTAAATAGAGATGTGAGACCTGTTTTTTTTTTTGCACTGTGTGACAGTTATAGGTTTAATCACAGAATGACACTTCTATCAGCACGCTAGCGTGTGTCTTAGGTTTTTCTGAATGACACTATCAATAACTTCAATGTAAGATTTTCTTTTTGGGATAGATTTCAAGTAGGCCTGAAATACCACAAACTAGTTATTTTCAGAATGGCAAATTTGGGAATGCTTTTTCAACCCAGAACAAAAAGTCTGCTTTGACGGTCACTACAAATAACTTGACCAGCTAAAACTGTGCAGATTTGGTTGAATAGAGATGTGAGACCTGTTTTTTTTTGCGCTGTGTGACAGTTATAGGTTTAATCACAGAATGACACTTCTATCAGCACGCTAGCGTGTGTCTTAGGTTTTTCTGAATGACACTATCAATAACTTCAATGTAAGATTTTCTTTTTGGGATAGATTTCAAGTAGGCCTGAAATACCACAAACTAGTTATTTTCAGAATGGCAAATTTGGGAATGCTTTTTCAACCCAGAACAAAAAGTCTGCTTTGACGGTCACTACAAATAACTTGACCAGCTAAAACTGTGCAGATTTGGTTGAATAGAGATGTGAGACGTGTTTTTTTTTTGCGCTGTGTGACAGTTATAGGTTTAATCACAGAATGACACTTCTATCAGCACGCTAGCGTGTGTCTTAGGTTTTTCTGAATGACACTATCAATAACTTCATTGTAAGATTTTCTTTTTGGGATAGATTTCAAGTAGGCCTGAAATACCACAAACTAGTTATTTTCAGAATGGCAAATTTGGGAATGCTTTTTCAACCCAGAACAAAAAGTCTGCTTTGACGGTCACTACAAATAACTTGACCAGCTAAAACTGTGCAGATTTGGTTGAATAGAAATGTCAGGTCTATTTTTTAGGCGCTGGGTGACAGGCTCAACTTGCCCCTGATGTAATATATGGCCAAAAAATAACCACACTGTTGATGGTTAAATGCACTTGGGTGACACAGGCTCAGCCTGCAGCTGATGTAGTATATGGCCAAAAAATAATCAGACTGTTGATGGTTAAATGCACTTGGGTGAAACAGGCTCAGCCTGCAGCTGATGTAGTATATGGCCAAAAAATAACCAGACTGTTGATGGTTAAATGCACTTCGGTGACACAGGCTCAGCCTGCAGCTGATGTAGGATATAGCACAAAATAACCACACTATCGATGGTTAAATACACTTGGTGATAGCTCGTGCTGGCGCACCACAAGTCACAAAATGGCCGCCAATCACCCCAGAAAAAAAGTGATCTAAAAACGCTCTGGGCAGCCTCAAAAAAGTGAGCAAGTCAATAATAGCACTTCAATAATCCACAGCTGCAGATCGATCACAGAATGAAGTCTTTTGGAGGAGTTAATCTGCCTAATCTCGCCCTAACGTCGCAGCTGCAACCTCTCCCTATGCTTGAATCAGCAGAGTGACGTGCAGCGCTACGTGACCCAAGCTTATATAGAGGCTGGGTCACATGCTGCACTGGCCAATTACAGCCATGCCAATAGTAGGCAAGGCTGTGATGGCCTCTTGGGGCAAGTAGTATGACGCTTGTTGATTGGCTGCTTTGCAGCCTTTCAAAAAGCGCCAAGAAAGCGCCGAACACCGAACCCGAACCCGGACTTTTACGAAAATGTTCGGGTTCGGGTCCGTGTCATGGACACCCTAAAATTCGGTACGAACCCGAACTATACAGTTCGGGTTCGCTCATCCCTACTTACCACACATTAGGGCCCCTAGAATGCCAGGGCAGTATAACTACCCCACAAGTGACCCCATTTTGGAAAGAAGACACCCCACTAGGTATTTCGTGATGGGCATAGTGAGTTCATGGAAGTTTTTATTTTTTGTCACAAGTTAGTGGAATATGAGACTTTGTAAGAAAAATATAAAAAAAATAAACAATTTCCGCTAACTTGGGCCCAAAAAATATCTGAATGGAGCCTTACAGGGGGGTGATCAATGACAGGGGGGTGATCAATGACAGGGGGGTGATCAGGGAGTCTATATGGGGTGATCACCCCCCTGTCATTGATCACCCACCTGTAAGGCTCCATTCAGATGTCCGTATGTGTTTTGCGGATCCGATCCATGTATCCGTGGATCCGTAAAAAACATACGGACGTCTGAATGGAGCCTTACAGGGGGGTGAGCAATGACAGGGGGGTGATCAATGACAGGGGGGTGATCAGGGAGTCTATATGGGGTGATCACCCCCCTGTCATTGATCACCCCCCTGTAAGGCTCCATTCAGATGTCCGTATGTGTTTTGCGGATTCTATCCATGTATCCGTGGATCCATAAAAAACATACGGACGTCTGAATAGAGCCTTACAGGGGGGTGAGCAATGACAGGGGGGTGATCAGGGAGTCTATATGGGGTGATCACCCCCCTGTCATTGATCACCCCCCTGTAAGGCTCCATTCAGATGTCCGTATGTGTTTTGCGGATCCGATCCATGTATCCGTGGATCCGTAAAAAACATACGGACGTCTGAATTGAGCCTTATAGGGGGGTGAGCAATGACAGGGGGGTGATCACTGACAGGGGGATGATCAGGGAGTCTATATGGGGTGATCACCCCCCTGTCATTGATCACCCCCCTGTAAGGCTCCATTCAGATGTCCGTATGTGTTTTGCGGATCCGATCCATGCATCCGTGGATCCGTAAAAAACATACAGACGTCTGAATAGAGCCTTACAGGGGGTGAGCAATGACAGGGGGTTGATCAATGACAGGGGGTGATCAGGGAGTCTATATGGGGTGATCAGGGGTGAATAAGGGGTTAATAAGTGACAGGGGGGGTGTAGTGTAGTGGTGTTTGGTGCTACTTATTACTGAGCTGCCTGTGTCCTCTGGTGGTCGATCCAGCAAAAGGGACCACCAGAGGACCAGGTAGCAGGTATATTAGACGCTGTTATCAAAACAGCGTCTAATATACCTGTTAGGGGTTAAAAAAATTGCATCTCCAGCCTGCCAGCAAACGATCGCCGCTGGCAGGCTGGAGATCCACTCACTTACCTTCCGATCCTGTGAACGCGCGCGCCTGTGTGCGCGCGTTCACAGGAAATCTTGCGTCTCGCTAGATGACGCATATATGCGTGACTGTGCGCAGGGCTGCCGCCTCCGGAACGCGATCCTGCATTAGGCGGTCCGGAGGCGGTTAAAAAAAAAACACCCATTTTGGGCCAGGATTCTTATTCACCTTATTGAGCAGTCTGCGCTGTGCTCTTGCAGTCATCTTTACAGGGTCGCCACTCCTAGGGAGAGTAGCAGCAGTGCTGAACTTTCTCCATTTATAGACAATTTGTTAGCGAATCTACGATACGTAAAACACTAAACAAGAATGGATTTTATGGGAGAATACCACAGAGGAAGCCACTGCTGTCCAAAAAAAACATTGCTGCACGTTTACAGTTTGCACAAGAGCACCTGGATGTTCCACAGCAGTACTGGCAAAATATTCTGTGGACAGATGAAACCAAAGTTGAGTTGTTTGGAAGAAACACACAACACTATGTGTGGAGAAAAAGAGGCACAGCACACCAACATCAAAACCTCATCCCAACTGTGGAGTATGGTGGTGGTGGCATCATAGTTTGGGGCTGCTTTGCTGCGTCGGGTCCTGGACGGATTGCTATCATCAAAGGAAAAATTTATTCCCAAGTTTATCAAGACATTTTGCAGGAGAACTTAAGGCCATCTGTCCACCAGCTGAAGCTCAACAGAAGATGGGTGTTGCAAAAGGACAACGACCCAAAGAATAGAAGTAAATCAACAACAGAAAGGCTTAAACAGAAGAAAATACGCCTTCTGGAGTGGCCCAGTCAGAGTCCTGACCTCAACCCGATTGAGATGCTGTGGCATGACCTTAAGAAAGCTATTCACACCAGACATCCCAAGAATATTGCTGAACTGAAACAGTTCTGTAAAGTGGAATGGTCAAGAATTACTCCTGAACGTTGTGCACGTCTGATCTGCAACTACAGGAAACGTTTGGTTGAAGTTATTGCTGCCAAAGGAGGTTCAACCAGTTATTAAATCCAAGGGTTCACATACTTTTTCACCTGCACTGTGAATGTTTACATGGTGTGTTCAATAAAAACATGGTGACATTTAATTCTTTGTGTGTTATTAGTTTAAGCAGACTGTGATTGTATATTGTTGTGACTTAGATGAAGATCAGATCACATTTTATGACCAATTTGTACAGAAATCCATATCATTCCAAAGGGTTCACATACCTTTTCTTGCAACTGTATGCTGCTAGTGTGAGGGAGAGAATAGGACAGAATCTTTAATCTGAAGTGTTTGTTAGGTGGGCGGCGGCGGCCATTTTATGCAAGTTCTGTGCACAGCATATGTGCATTTGTGACAGTCAAACAGAAGCTTGAAATACTGCAATTATATTCTGGGTTTAAAAAAATCACCCATTTTTGGCAAGACCCTACACCTGTGGCCTTTGCAGCATTTGTCTGTGTGCAATTTAAGCTTGAAATACTGCAATAATTTTCTGGGTTTTAAAAAAACAACCTTATTGAGCAAAATACAAAATTTTACAACCATTGCTGCATCTGTTAGTGAGAAATTCAAGCGTTATATACTGCTGTCATATTCTGTTATTAAAAAAACACCCATTTAGAGCAAAATCCTAATTTTGCGGCGTTTGCTGCATCTGTCATTGTTAAATACAAGCTTGAAATACACCAATAAATTTCTGGTTTTAAAAAACACCCATTTTTGGCAATACCCTCCATCTGGGCCCTATGCCGCCTTAGTCAGTGTGCAATTTCAGCTAGAAATACAGCAATCATTTTCTGGGTTTTAAAAACACCCTTTTTGGGCCAAATACTAAATTATACAGCCCTTGCTGCATCTGTCAGTGTGAAATTCAAGCTTTATATACTGTTGTCATATTCTGTTATTAAAAAAACACCCTTTTTGGGCAAAATACTAAATTTTACAGCCCTTTTTTCACCTTTTAGTGTGAAATACACGCGTTAGATACTGCTGTTCTATTCTGTTATAAAAAAAAAACACCCATTTTGGGACAAATACTAAATTTGCGGCCATGGCTGCATCTGTCAGTGTGAGATACAAGCTTGAAATCCAGCAATAATATTCTGGGTTTCAAAAACACCCATTTTGCGCAAAATACAGAATTTTCCAGCCTTAGATGCATCTGTCAGTGTGAGATACACGTGTTAGATACTGCTGTTTTATTCTATTATTAAAAAAACACCCTTTTTGGGCAAAATACTACATTTTACAGCCCTTGTTGTATCTTTCAGTGTGAAATACACGTGTTAGATACTGCTGTTCTATTCTGTTATTTAACCACTTCAGCCCCCCTAGCTTAAACACCCATAATGACCAGGCCACTTTTTACACTTCTGCACTACACTACTTTCACCGTTTATTGCTCGGTCATGCAACTTACCACCCAAATGAATTTTACCTCCATTTCTTCTCACTAATAAGATTTTCTTTTTGGATAGATTTCAAGTAGGCCTCAAATACCACAAACTAGTTATTTTCAGAATGGCAAATTTGGGAATGCTTTTTCAACCCAGAGCAAAAAGTCTGCTTTGACGGTCACTACAAATAACTTGACCAGCTAAAACTGTGCAGATTTGGTTGAATAGAGATGTGAGACCTGTTTTTTTTTTGCGGTGTGTGACAGTTATAGGTTTAATCACAGAATGACACTTCTATCAGCGTGTGTCTTAGGTTTTTCTGAATGACACTATCAATAACTTCAATGTAAGATTTTCTTTTTGGGATAGATTTCAAGTAGGCCTGAAATACCACAAACTAGTTATTTTCAGAATGGCAAATTTGGGAATGCTTTTTCAACCCAGAACAAAAAGTCTGCTTTGACGTTCACTACAAATAACTTGACCAGCTAAAACTGTGCAGATTTGGTTGAATAGAGATGTAAGACCTGTTTTTTTTTGCGCTGTGTGACAGTTATAGGTTTAATCACAGAATGACACTTCTATCAGCACGCTAGCGTGTGTCTTAGGTTTTTCTGAATGACACTATCAATAACTTTAATGTAAGATTTTCTTTTTGGGATAGATTTCAAGTAGGCCTCAAATACCACAAACTAGTTATTTTCAGAATGGCAAATTTGGGAATGCTTTTTCAACCCAGAACAAAAAGTCTGCTTTGACGGTCACTACAAATAACTTGACCAGCTAAAACTGTGCAGATTTGGTTGAATAGAGATGTGAGACCTGTTTTTTTTTGCGCTGTGTGACAGTTATAGGTTTAATCACAGAATGACACTTCTATCAGCACGCTAGCGTATGTCTTAGGTTTTTCTGAATGACACTATCAATAACTTCAATGTAAGATTTTCTTTTTGGGATAGATTTCAAGTAGGCCTGAAATACCACAAACTAGTTATTTTCAGAATGGCAAATTTGGGAATGCTTTTTCAACCCAGAACAAAAAGTCTGCTTTGACGGTCACTACAAATAACTTGACCAGCTAAAACTGTGCAGATTTGGTTAAATAGAGATGTGAGACCTGTTTTTTTTTTTGCACTGTGTGACAGTTATAGGTTTAATCACAGAATGACACTTCTATCAGCACGCTAGCGTGTGTCTTAGGTTTTTCTGAATGACACTATCAATAACTTCAATGTAAGATTTTCTTTTTGGGATAGATTTCAAGTAGGCCTGAAATACCACAAACTAGTTATTTTCAGAATGGCAAATTTGGGAATGCTTTTTCAACCCAGAACAAAAAGTCTGCTTTGACGGTCACTACAAATAACTTGACCAGCTAAAACTGTGCAGATTTGGTTGAATAGAGATGTGAGACCTGTTTTTTTTTGCGCTGTGTGACAGTTATAGGTTTAATCACAGAATGACACTTCTATCAGCACGCTAGCGTGTGTCTTAGGTTTTTCTGAATGACACTATCAATAACTTCAATGTAAGATTTTCTTTTTGGGATAGATTTCAAGTAGGCCTGAAATACCACAAACTAGTTATTTTCAGAATGGCAAATTTGGGAATGCTTTTTCAACCCAGAACAAAAAGTCTGCTTTGACGGTCACTACAAATAACTTGACCAGCTAAAACTGTGCAGATTTGGTTGAATAGAGATGTGAGACGTGTTTTTTTTTTGCGCTGTGTGACAGTTATAGGTTTAATCACAGAATGACACTTCTATCAGCACGCTAGCGTGTGTCTTAGGTTTTTCTGAATGACACTATCAATAACTTCAATGTAAGATTTTCTTTTTGGGATAGATTTCAAGTAGGCCTGAAATACCACAAACTAGTTATTTTCAGAATGGCAAATTTGGGAATGCTTTTTCAACCCAGAACAAAAAGTCTGCTTTGACGGTCACTACAAATAACTTGACCAGCTAAAACTGTGCAGATTTGGTTGAATAGAGATGTGAGACCTGTTTTTTTTTTTGCGGTGTGTGACAGTTATAGGTTTAATCACAGAATGACACTTCTATCAGCGTGTGTCTTAGGTTTTTCTGAATGACACTATCAATAACTTCAATGTAAGATTTTCTTTTTGGGATAGATTTCAAGTAGGCCTGAAATACCACAAACTAGTTATTTTCAGAATGGCAAATTTGGGAATGCTTTTTCAACCCAGAACAAAAAGTCTGCTTTGACGTTCACTACAAATAACTTGACCAGCTAAAACTGTGCAGATTTGGTTGAATAGAGATGTAAGACCTGTTTTTTTTTGCGCTGTGTGACAGTTATAGGTTTAATCACAGAATGACACTTCTATCAGCACGCTAGCGTGTGTCTTAGGTTTTTCTGAATGACACTATCAATAACTTTAATGTAAGATTTTCTTTTTGGGATAGATTTCAAGTAGGCCTCAAATACCACAAACTAGTTATTTTCAGAATGGCAAATTTGGGAATGCTTTTTCAACCCAGAACAAAAAGTCTGCTTTGACGGTCACTACAAATAACTTGACCAGCTAAAACTGTGCAGATTTGGTTGAATAGAGATGTGAGACCTGTTTTTTTTTGCGCTGTGTGACAGTTATAGGTTTAATCACAGAATGACACTTCTATCAGCACGCTAGCGTATGTCTTAGGTTTTTCTGAATGACACTATCAATAACTTCAATGTAAGATTTTCTTTTTGGGATAGATTTCAAGTAGGCCTGAAATACCACAAACTAGTTATTTTCAGAATGGCAAATTTGGGAATGCTTTTTCAACCCAGAACAAAAAGTCTGCTTTGACGGTCACTACAAATAACTTGACCAGCTAAAACTGTGCAGATTTGGTTAAATAGAGATGTGAGACCTGTTTTTTTTTTTGCACTGTGTGACAGTTATAGGTTTAATCACAGAATGACACTTCTATCAGCACGCTAGCGTGTGTCTTAGGTTTTTCTGAATGACACTATCAATAACTTCAATGTAAGATTTTCTTTTTGGGATAGATTTCAAGTAGGCCTGAAATACCACAAACTAGTTATTTTCAGAATGGCAAATTTGGGAATGCTTTTTCAACCCAGAACAAAAAGTCTGCTTTGACGGTCACTACAAATAACTTGACCAGCTAAAACTGTGCAGATTTGGTTGAATAGAGATGTGAGACCTGTTTTTTTTTGCGCTGTGTGACAGTTATAGGTTTAATCACAGAATGACACTTCTATCAGCACGCTAGCGTGTGTCTTAGGTTTTTCTGAATGACACTATCAATAACTTCAATGTAAGATTTTCTTTTTGGGATAGATTTCAAGTAGGCCTGAAATACCACAAACTAGTTATTTTCAGAATGGCAAATTTGGGAATGCTTTTTCAACCCAGAACAAAAAGTCTGCTTTGACGGTCACTACAAATAACTTGACCAGCTAAAACTGTGCAGATTTGGTTGAATAGAGATGTGAGACGTGTTTTTTTTTTGCGCTGTGTGACAGTTATAGGTTTAATCACAGAATGACACTTCTATCAGCACGCTAGCGTGTGTCTTAGGTTTTTCTGAATGACACTATCAATAACTTCAATGTAAGATTTTCTTTTTGGGATAGATTTCAAGTAGGCCTGAAATACCACAAACTAGTTATTTTCAGAATGGCAAATTTGGGAATGCTTTTTCAACCCAGAACAAAAAGTCTGCTTTGACGGTCACTACAAATAACTTGACCAGCTAAAACTGTGCAGATTTGGTTGAATAGAAATGTCAGGTCTATTTTTTAGGCGCTGGGTGACAGGCTCAACTTGCCCCTGATGTAATATATGGCCAAAAAATAACCACACTGTTGATGGTTAAATGCACTTGGGTGACACAGGCTCAGCCTGCAGCTGATGTAGTATATGGCCAAAAAATAATCAGACTGTTGATGGTTAAATGCACTTGGGTGAAACAGGCTCAGCCTGCAGCTGATGTAGTATATGGCCAAAAAATAACCAGACTGTTGATGGTTAAATGCACTTCGGTGACACAGGCTCAGCCTGCAGCTGATGTAGGATATAGCACAAAATAACCACACTATCGATGGTTAAATACACTTGGTGATAGCTCGTGCTGGCGCACCACAAGTCACAAAATGGCCGCCAATCACCCCAGAAAAAAAGTGATCTAAAAACGCTCTGGGCAGCCTCAAAAAAGTGAGCAAGTCAATAATAGCACTTCAATAATCCACAGCTGCAGATCGATCACAGAATGAAGTCTTTTGGAGGAGTTAATCTGCCTAATCTCGCCCTAACGTCGCAGCTGCAACCTCTCCCTATGCTTGAATCAGCAGAGTGACGTGCAGCGCTACGTGACCCAAGCTTATATAGAGGCTGGGTCACATGCTGCACTGGCCAATTACAGCCATGCCAATAGTAGGCAAGGCTGTGATGGCCTCTTGGGGCAAGTAGTATGACGCTTGTTGATTGGCTGCTTTGCAGCCTTTCAAAAAGCGCCAAGAAAGCGCCGAACACCGAACCCGAACCCGGACTTTTACGAAAATGTTCGGGTTCGGGTCCGTGTCATGGACACCCTAAAATTCGGTACGAACCCGAACTATACAGTTCGGGTTCGCTCATCCCTACTTACCACACATTAGGGCCCCTAGAATGCCAGGGCAGTATAACTACCCCACAAGTGACCCCATTTTGGAAAGAAGACACCCCACTAGGTATTTCGTGATGGGCATAGTGAGTTCATGGAAGTTTTTATTTTTTGTCACAAGTTAGTGGAATATGAGACTTTGTAAGAAAAATATAAAAAAAATAAACAATTTCCGCTAACTTGGGCCCAAAAAATATCTGAATGGAGCCTTACAGGGGGGTGATCAATGACAGGGGGGTGATCAATGACAGGGGGGTGATCAGGGAGTCTATATGGGGTGATCACCCCCCTGTCATTGATCACCCACCTGTAAGGCTCCATTCAGATGTCCGTATGTGTTTTGCGGATCCGATCCATGTATCCGTGGATCCGTAAAAAACATACGGACGTCTGAATAGAGCCTTACAGGGGGGTGAGCAATGACAGGGGGGTGATCAATGACAGGGGGGTGATCAGGGAGTCTATATGGGGTGATCACCCCCCTGTCATTGATCACCCCCCTGTAAGGCTCCATTCAGATGTCCGTATGTGTTTTGCGGATTCTATCCATGTATCCGTGGATCCATAAAAAACATACGGACGTCTGAATAGAGCCTTACAGGGGGGTGAGCAATGACAGGGGGGTGATCAGGGAGTCTATATGGGGTGATCACCCCCCTGTCATTGATCACCCCCCTGTAAGGCTCCATTCAGATGTCCGTATGTGTTTTGCGGATCCGATCCATGTATCCGTGGATCCGTAAAAAACATACGGACGTCTGAATTGAGCCTTATAGGGGGGTGAGCAATGACAGGGGGGTGATCACTGACAGGGGGATGATCAGGGAGTCTATATGGGGTGATCACCCCCCTGTCATTGATCACCCCCCTGTAAGGCTCCATTCAGATGTCCGTATGTGTTTTGCGGATCCGATCCATGCATCCGTGGATCCGTAAAAAACATACAGACGTCTGAATAGAGCCTTACAGGGGGTGAGCAATGACAGGGGGTTGATCAATGACAGGGGGTGATCAGGGAGTCTATATGGGGTGATCAGGGGTGAATAAGGGGTTAATAAGTGACAGGGGGGGTGTAGTGTAGTGGTGTTTGGTGCTACTTATTACTGAGCTGCCTGTGTCCTCTGGTGGTCGATCCAGCAAAAGGGACCACCAGAGGACCAGGTAGCAGGTATATTAGACGCTGTTATCAAAACAGCGTCTAATATACCTGTTAGGGGTTAAAAAAATTGCATCTCCAGCCTGCCAGCAAACGATCGCCGCTGGCAGGCTGGAGATCCACTCACTTACCTTCCGATCCTGTGAACGCGCGCGCCTGTGTGCGCGCGTTCACAGGAAATCTTGCGTCTCGCTAGATGACGCATATATGCGTGACTGTGCGCAGGGCTGCCGCCTCCGGAACGCGATCCTGCATTAGGCGGTCCGGAGGCGGTTAAAAAAAAAACACCCATTTTGGGCCAGGATTCTTATTCACCTTATTGAGCAGTCTGCGCTGTGCTCTTGCAGTCATCTTTACAGGGTCGCCACTCCTAGGGAGAGTAGCAGCAGTGCTGAACTTTCTCCATTTATAGACAATTTGTTAGCGAATCTACGATACGTAAAACACTAAACAAGAATGGATTTTATGGGAGAATACCACAGAGGAAGCCACTGCTGTCCAAAAAAAACATTGCTGCACGTTTACAGTTTGCACAAGAGCACCTGGATGTTCCACAGCAGTACTGGCAAAATATTCTGTGGACAGATGAAACCAAAGTTGAGTTGTTTGGAAGAAACACACAACACTATGTGTGGAGAAAAAGAGGCACAGCACACCAACATCAAAACCTCATCCCAACTGTGGAGTATGGTGGTGGTGGCATCATAGTTTGGGGCTGCTTTGCTGCGTCGGGTCCTGGACGGATTGCTATCATCAAAGGAAAAATTTATTCCCAAGTTTATCAAGACATTTTGCAGGAGAACTTAAGGCCATCTGTCCACCAGCTGAAGCTCAACAGAAGATGGGTGTTGCAAAAGGACAACGACCCAAAGAATAGAAGTAAATCAACAACAGAAAGGCTTAAACAGAAGAAAATACGCCTTCTGGAGTGGCCCAGTCAGAGTCCTGACCTCAACCCGATTGAGATGCTGTGGCATGACCTTAAGAAAGCTATTCACTCCAGACATCCCAAGAATATTGCTGAACTGAAACAGTTCTGTAAAGTGGAATGGTCAAGAATTACTCCTGAACGTTGTGCACGTCTGATCTGCAACTACAGGAAACGTTTGGTTGAAGTTATTGCTGCCAAAGGAGGTTCAACCAGTTATTAAATCCAAGGGTTCACATACTTTTTCACCTGCACTGTGAATGTTTACATGGTGTGTTCAATAAAAACATGGTGACATTTAATTCTTTGTGTGTTATTAGTTTAAGCAGACTGTGATTGTATATTGTTGTGACTTAGATGAAGATCAGATCACATTTTATGACCAATTTGTACAGAAATCCATATCATTCCAAAGGGTTCACATACCTTTTCTTGCAACTGTATGCTGCTAGTGTGAGGGAGAGAATAGGACAGAATCTTTAATCTGAAGTGTTTGTTAGGTGGGCGGCGGCGGCCATTTTATGCAAGTTCTGTGCACAGCATATGTGCATTTGTGACAGTCAAACAGAAGCTTGAAATACTGCAATTATATTCTGGGTTTAAAAAAATCACCCATTTTTGGCAAGACCCTACACCTGTGGCCTTTGCAGCATTTGTCTGTGTGCAATTTAAGCTTGAAATACTGCAATAATTTTCTGGGTTTTAAAAAAACAACCTTATTGAGCAAAATACAAAATTTTACAACCATTGCTGCATCTGTTAGTGAGAAATTCAAGCGTTATATACTGCTGTCATATTCTGTTATTAAAAAAACACCCATTTAGAGCAAAATCCTAATTTTGCGGCGTTTGCTGCATCTGTCATTGTTAAATACAAGCTTGAAATACACCAATAAATTTCTGGTTTTAAAAAACACCCATTTTTGGCAATACCCTCCATCTGGGCCCTATGCCGCCTTAGTCAGTGTGCAATTTCAGCTAGAAATACAGCAATCATTTTCTGGGTTTTAAAAACACCCTTTTTGGGCCAAATACTAAATTATACAGCCCTTGCTGCATCTGTCAGTGTGAAATTCAAGCTTTATATACTGTTGTCATATTCTGTTATTAAAAAAACACCCTTTTTGGGCAAAATACTAAATTTTACAGCCCTTTTTTCACCTTTTAGTGTGAAATACACGCGTTAGATACTGCTGTTCTATTCTGTTATAAAAAAAAAACACCCATTTTGGGACAAATACTAAATTTGCGGCCATGGCTGCATCTGTCAGTGTGAGATACAAGCTTGAAATCCAGCAATAATATTCTGGGTTTCAAAAACACCCATTTTGCGCAAAATACAGAATTTTCCAGCCTTAGATGCATCTGTCAGTGTGAGATACACGTGTTAGATACTGCTGTTTTATTCTATTATTAAAAAAACACCCTTTTTGGGCAAAATACTACATTTTACAGCCCTTGTTGTATCTTTCAGTGTGAAATACACGTGTTAGATACTGCTGTTCTATTCTGTTATTTAACCACTTCAGCCCCCCTAGCTTAAACACCCATAATGACCAGGCCACTTTTTACACTTCTGCACTACACTACTTTCACCGTTTATTGCTCGGTCATGCAACTTACCACCCAAATGAATTTTACCTCCATTTCTTCTCACTAATAAGATTTTCTTTTTGGATAGATTTCAAGTAGGCCTCAAATACCACAAACTAGTTATTTTCAGAATGGCAAATTTGGGAATGCTTTTTCAACCCAGAGCAAAAAGTCTGCTTTGACGGTCACTACAAATAACTTGACCAGCTAAAACTGTGCAGATTTGGTTGAATAGAGATGTGAGACCTGTTTTTTTTTTGCGGTGTGTGACAGTTATAGGTTTAATCACAGAATGACACTTCTATCAGCGTGTGTCTTAGGTTTTTCTGAATGACACTATCAATAACTTCAATGTAAGATTTTCTTTTTGGGATAGATTTCAAGTAGGCCTGAAATACCACAAACTAGTTATTTTCAGAATGGCAAATTTGGGAATGCTTTTTCAACCCAGAACAAAAAGTCTGCTTTGACGTTCACTACAAATAACTTGACCAGCTAAAACTGTGCAGATTTGGTTGAATAGAGATGTAAGACCTGTTTTTTTTTGCGCTGTGTGACAGTTATAGGTTTAATCACAGAATGACACTTCTATCAGCACGCTAGCGTGTGTCTTAGGTTTTTCTGAATGACACTATCAATAACTTTAATGTAAGATTTTCTTTTTGGGATAGATTTCAAGTAGGCCTCAAATACCACAAACTAGTTATTTTCAGAATGGCAAATTTGGGAATGCTTTTTCAACCCAGAACAAAAAGTCTGCTTTGACGGTCACTACAAATAACTTGACCAGCTAAAACTGTGCAGATTTGGTTGAATAGAGATGTGAGACCTGTTTTTTTTTGCGCTGTGTGACAGTTATAGGTTTAATCACAGAATGACACTTCTATCAGCACGCTAGCGTATGTCTTAGGTTTTTCTGAATGACACTATCAATAACTTCAATGTAAGATTTTCTTTTTGGGATAGATTTCAAGTAGGCCTGAAATACCACAAACTAGTTATTTTCAGAATGGCAAATTTGGGAATGCTTTTTCAACCCAGAACAAAAAGTCTGCTTTGACGGTCACTACAAATAACTTGACCAGCTAAAACTGTGCAGATTTGGTTGAATAGAGATGTGAGACCTGTTTTTTTTTTTGCACTGTGTGACAGTTATAGGTTTAATCACAGAATGACACTTCTATCAGCACGCTAGCGTGTGTCTTAGGTTTTTCTGAATGACACTATCAATAACTTCAATGTAAGATTTTCTTTTTGGGATAGATTTCAAGTAGGCCTGAAATACCACAAACTAGTTATTTTCAGAATGGCAAATTTGGGAATGCTTTTTCAACCCAGAACAAAAAGTCTGCTTTGACGGTCACTACAAATAACTTGACCAGCTAAAACTGTGCAGATTTGGTTGAATAGAGATGTGAGACCTGTTTTTTTTTGCGCTGTGTGACAGTTATAGGTTTAATCACAGAATGACACTTCTATCAGCACGCTAGCGTGTGTCTTAGGTTTTTCTGAATGACACTATCAATAACTTCAATGTAAGATTTTCTTTTTGGGATAGATTTCAAGTAGGCCTGAAATACCACAAACTAGTTATTTTCAGAATGGCAAATTTGGGAATGCTTTTTCAACCCAGAACAAAAAGTCTGCTTTGACGGTCACTACAAATAACTTGACCAGCTAAAACTGTGCAGATTTGGTTGAATAGAGATGTGAGACGTGTTTTTTTTTTTGCGCTGTGTGACAGTTATAGGTTTAATCACAGAATGACACTTCTATCAGCACGCTAGCGTGTGTCTTAGGTTTTTCTGAATGACACTATCAATAACTTCAATGTAAGATTTTCTTTTTGGGATAGATTTCAAGTAGGCCTGAAATACCACAAACTAGTTATTTTCAGAATGGCAAATTTGGGAATGCTTTTTCAACCCAGAACAAAAAGTCTGCTTTGACGGTCACTACAAATAACTTGACCAGCTAAAACTGTGCAGATTTGGTTGAATAGAGATGTGAGACCTGTTTTTTTTTTGCGGTGTGTGACAGTTATAGGTTTAATCACAGAATGACACTTCTATCAGCGTGTGTCTTAGGTTTTTCTGAATGACACTATCAATAACTTCAATGTAAGATTTTCTTTTTGGGATAGATTTCAAGTAGGCCTGAAATACCACAAACTAGTTATTTTCAGAATGGCAAATTTGGGAATGCTTTTTCAACCCAGAACAAAAAGTCTGCTTTGACGTTCACTACAAATAACTTGACCAGCTAAAACTGTGCAGATTTGGTTGAATAGAGATGTAAGACCTGTTTTTTTTTGCGCTGTGTGACAGTTATAGGTTTAATCACAGAATGACACTTCTATCAGCACGCTAGCGTGTGTCTTCGGTTTTTCTGAATGACACTATCAATAACTTTAATGTAAGATTTTCTTTTTGGGATAGATTTCAAGTAGGCCTCAAATACCACAAACTAGTTATTTTCAGAATGGCAAATTTGGGAATGCTTTTTCAACCCAGAACAAAAAGTCTGCTTTGACGGTCACTACAAATAACTTGACCAGCTAAAACTGTGCAGATTTGGTTGAATAGAGATGTGAGACCTGTTTTTTTTTGCGCTGTGTGACAGTTATAGGTTTAATCACAGAATGACACTTCTATCAGCACGCTAGCGTATGTCTTAGGTTTTTCTGAATGACACTATCAATAACTTCAATGTAAGATTTTCTTTTTGGGATAGATTTCAAGTAGGCCTGAAATACCACAAACTAGTTATTTTCAGAATGGCAAATTTGGGAATGCTTTTTCAACCCAGAACAAAAAGTCTGCTTTGACGGTCACTACAAATAACTTGACCAGCTAAAACTGTGCAGATTTGGTTAAATAGAGATGTGAGACCTGTTTTTTTTTTTGCACTGTGTGACAGTTATAGGTTTAATCACAGAATGACACTTCTATCAGCACGCTAGCGTGTGTCTTAGGTTTTTCTGAATGACACTATCAATAACTTCAATGTAAGATTTTCTTTTTGGGATAGATTTCAAGTAGGCCTGAAATACCACAAACTAGTTATTTTCAGAATGGCAAATTTGGGAATGCTTTTTCAACCCAGAACAAAAAGTCTGCTTTGACGGTCACTACAAATAACTTGACCAGCTAAAACTGTGCAGATTTGGTTGAATAGAGATGTGAGACCTGTTTTTTTTTGCGCTGTGTGACAGTTATAGGTTTAATCACAGAATGACACTTCTATCAGCACGCTAGCGTGTGTCTTAGGTTTTTCTGAATGACACTATCAATAACTTCAATGTAAGATTTTCTTTTTGGGATAGATTTCAAGTAGGCCTGAAATACCACAAACTAGTTATTTTCAGAATGGCAAATTTGGGAATGCTTTTTCAACCCAGAACAAAAAGTCTGCTTTGACGGTCACTACAAATAACTTGACCAGCTAAAACTGTGCAGATTTGGTTGAATAGAGATGTGAGACGTGTTTTTTTTTTGCGCTGTGTGACAGTTATAGGTTTAATCACAGAATGACACTTCTATCAGCACGCTAGCGTGTGTCTTAGGTTTTTCTGAATGACACTATCAATAACTTCAATGTAAGATTTTCTTTTTGGGATAGATTTCAAGTAGGCCTGAAATACCACAAACTAGTTATTTTCAGAATGGCAAATTTGGGAATGCTTTTTCAACCCAGAACAAAAAGTCTGCTTTGACGGTCACTACAAATAACTTGACCAGCTAAAACTGTGCAGATTTGGTTGAATAGAAATGTCAGGTCTATTTTTTAGGCGCTGGGTGACAGGCTCAACTTGCCCCTGATGTAATATATGGCCAAAAAATAACCACACTGTTGATGGTTAAATGCACTTGGGTGACACAGGCTCAGCCTGCAGCTGATGTAGTATATGGCCAAAAAATAATCAGACTGTTGATGGTTAAATGCACTTGGGTGAAACAGGCTCAGCCTGCAGCTGATGTAGTATATGGCCAAAAAATAACCAGACTGTTGATGGTTAAATGCACTTCGGTGACACAGGCTCAGCCTGCAGCTGATGTAGGATATAGCACAAAATAACCACACTATCGATGGTTAAATACACTTGGTGATAGCTCGTGCTGGCGCACCACAAGTCACAAAATGGCCGCCAATCACCCCAGAAAAAAAGTGATCTAAAAACGCTCTGGGCAGCCTCAAAAAAGTGAGCAAGTCAATAATAGCACTTCAATAATCCACAGCTGCAGATCGATCACAGAATGAAGTCTTTTGGAGGAGTTAATCTGCCTAATCTCGCCCTAACGTCGCAGCTGCAACCTCTCCCTATGCTTGAATCAGCAGAGTGACGTGCAGCGCTACGTGACCCAAGCTTATATAGAGGCTGGGTCACATGCTGCACTGGCCAATTACAGCCATGCCAATAGTAGGCAAGGCTGTGATGGCCTCTTGGGGCAAGTAGTATGACGCTTGTTGATTGGCTGCTTTGCAGCCTTTCAAAAAGCGCCAAGAAAGCGCCGAACACCGAACCCGAACCCGGACTTTTACGAAAATGTTCGGGTTCGGGTCCGTGTCATGGACACCCTAAAATTCGGTACGAACCCGAACTATACAGTTCGGGTTCGCTCATCCCTACTTACCACACATTAGGGCCCCTAGAATGCCAGGGCAGTATAACTACCCCACAAGTGACCCCATTTTGGAAAGAAGACACCCCACTAGGTATTTCGTGATGGGCATAGTGAGTTCATGGAAGTTTTTATTTTTTGTCACAAGTTAGTGGAATATGAGACTTTGTAAGAAAAATATAAAAAAAATAAACAATTTCCGCTAACTTGGGCCCAAAAAATATCTGAATGGAGCCTTACAGGGGGGTGATCAATGACAGGGGGGTGATCAATGACAGGGGGGTGATCAGGGAGTCTATATGGGGTGATCACCCCCCTGTCATTGATCACCCACCTGTAAGGCTCCATTCAGATGTCCGTATGTGTTTTGCGGATCCGATCCATGTATCCGTGGATCCGTAAAAAACATACGGACGTCTGAATAGAGCCTTACAGGGGGGTGAGCAATGACAGGGGGGTGATCAATGACAGGGGGGTGATCAGGGAGTCTATATGGGGTGATCACCCCCCTGTCATTGATCACCCCCCTGTAAGGCTCCATTCAGATGTCCGTATGTGTTTTGCGGATTCTATCCATGTATCCGTGGATCCATAAAAAACATACAGACGTCTGAATAGAGCCTTACAGGGGGGTGAGCAATGACAGGGGGGTGATCAGGGAGTCTATATGGGGTGATCACCCCCCTGTCATTGATCACCCCCCTGTAAGGCTCCATTCAGATGTCCGTATGTGTTTTGCGGATCCGATCCATGTATCCGTGGATCCGTAAAAAACATACGGACGTCTGAATAGAGCCTTATAGGGGGGTGAGCAATGACAGGGGGGTGATCACTGACAGGGGGATGATCAGGGAGTCTATATGGGGTGATCCCCCCCCTGTCAGTGATCACCCCCCTGTAAGGCTCCATTCAGATGTCCGTATGTGTTTTGCGGATCCGATCCATGCATCCGTGGATCCGTAAAAAACATACAGACGTCTGAATAGAGCCTTACAGGGGGTGAGCAATGACAGGGGGTTGATCAATGACAGGGGGTGATCAGGGAGTCTATATGGGGTGATCAGGGGTGAATAAGGGGTTAATAAGTGACAGGGGGGGTGTAGTGTAGTGGTGTTTGGTGCTACTTATTACTGAGCTGCCTGTGTCCTCTGGTGGTCGATCCAGCAAAAGGGACCACCAGAGGACCAGGTAGCAGGTATATTAGACGCTGTTATCAAAACAGCGTCTAATATACCTGTTAGGGGTTAAAAAAATTGCATCTCCAGCCTGCCAGCGAACGATCGCCGCTGGCAGGCTGGAGATCCACTCACTTACCTTCCGATCCTGTGAACGCGCGCGCCTGTGTGCGCGCGTTCACAGGAAATCTTGCGTCTCGCTAGATGACGCATATATGCGTGACTGTGCGCAGGGCTGCCGCCTCCGGAACGCGATCCTGCATTAGGCGGTCCGGAGGCGGTTAAAAAAAAAACACCCATTTTGGGCCAGGATTCTTATTCACCTCATTGAGCAGTCTGCGCTGTGCTCTTGCAGTCATCTTTACAGGGTCGCCACTCCTAGGGAGAGTAGCAGCAGTGCTGAACTTTCTCCATTTATAGACAATTTGTTAGCGAATCTACGATACGTAAAACACTAAACAAGAATGGATTTTATGGGAGAATACCACAGAGGAAGCCACTGCTGTCCAAAAAAAACATTGCTGCACGTTTACAGTTTGCACAAGAGCACCTGGATGTTCCACAGCAGTACTGGCAAAATATTCTGTGGACAGATGAAACCAAAGTTGAGTTGTTTGGAAGAAACACACAACACTATGTGTGGAGAAAAAGAGGCACAGCACACCAACATCAAAACCTCATCCCAACTGTGGAGTATGGTGGTGGTGGCATCATAGTTTGGGGCTGCTTTGCTGCGTCGGGTCCTGGACGGATTGCTATCATCAAAGGAAAAATTTATTCCCAAGTTTATCAAGACATTTTGCAGGAGAACTTAAGGCCATCTGTCCACCAGCTGAAGCTCAACAGAAGATGGGTGTTGCAAAAGGACAACGACCCAAAGAATAGAAGTAAATCAACAACAGAAAGGCTTAAACAGAAGAAAATACGCCTTCTGGAGT
The DNA here is from genome assembly GCF_905171765.1 of Bufo bufo. Classification (NCBI taxonomy): domain Eukaryota; kingdom Metazoa; phylum Chordata; class Amphibia; order Anura; family Bufonidae; genus Bufo; species Bufo bufo. The sequence continues at coordinate 256,175 of NC_053389.1, read as the reverse complement.
GGCCCAGTCAGAGTCCTGACCTCAACCCGATTGAGATGCTGTGGCATGACCTTAAGAAAGCTATTCACACCAGACATCCCAAGAATATTGCTGAACTGAAACAGTTCTGTAAAGTGGAATGGTCAAGAATTACTCCTGAACGTTGTGCACGTCTGATCTGCAACTACAGGAAACGTTTGGTTGAAGTTATTGCTGCCAAAGGAGGTTCAACCAGTTATTAAATCCAAGGGTTCACATACTTTTTCACCTGCACTGTGAATGTTTACATGGTGTGTTCAATAAAAACATGGTGACATTTAATTCTTTGTGTGTTATTAGTTTAAGCAGACTGTGATTGTATATTGTTGTGACTTAGATGAAGATCAGATCACATTTTATGACCAATTTGTACAGAAATCCATATCATTCCAAAGGGTTCACATACCTTTTCTTGCAACTGTATGCTGCTAGTGTGAGGGAGAGAATAGGACAGAATCTTTAATCTGAAGTGTTTGTTAGGTGGGCGGCGGCGGCCATTTTATGCAAGTTCTGTGCACAGCATATGTGCATTTGTGACAGTCAAACAGAAGCTTGAAATACTGCAATTATATTCTGGGTTTAAAAAAATCACCCATTTTTGGCAAGACCCTACACCTGTGGCCTTTGCAGCATTTGTCTGTGTGCAATTTAAGCTTGAAATACTGCAATAATTTTCTGGGTTTTAAAAAAACAACCTTATTGAGCAAAATACAAAATTTTACAACCATTGCTGCATCTGTTAGTGAGAAATTCAAGCGTTATATACTGCTGTCATATTCTGTTATTAAAAAAACACCCATTTAGAGCAAAATCCTAATTTTGCGGCGTTTGCTGCATCTGTCATTGTTAAATACAAGCTTGAAATACACCAATAAATTTCTGGTTTTAAAAAACACCCATTTTTGGCAATACCCTCCATCTGGGCCCTATGCCGCCTTAGTCAGTGTGCAATTTCAGCTAGAAATACAGCAATCATTTTCTGGGTTTTAAAAACACCCTTTTTGGGCCAAATACTAAATTATACAGCCCTTGCTGCATCTGTCAGTGTGAAATTCAAGCTTTATATACTGTTGTCATATTCTGTTATTAAAAAAACACCCTTTTTGGGCAAAATACTAAATTTTACAGCCCTTTTTTCACCTTTTAGTGTGAAATACACGCGTTAGATACTGCTGTTCTATTCTGTTATAAAAAAAAAACACCCATTTTGGGACAAATACTAAATTTGCGGCCATGGCTGCATCTGTCAGTGTGAGATACAAGCTTGAAATCCAGCAATAATATTCTGGGTTTCAAAAACACCCATTTTGCGCAAAATACAGAATTTTCCAGCCTTAGATGCATCTGTCAGTGTGAGATACACGTGTTAGATACTGCTGTTTTATTCTATTATTAAAAAAACACCCTTTTTGGGCAAAATACTACATTTTACAGCCCTTGTTGTATCTTTCAGTGTGAAATACACGTGTTAGATACTGCTGTTCTATTCTGTTATTTAACCACTTCAGCCCCCCTAGCTTAAACACCCATAATGACCAGGCCACTTTTTACACTTCTGCACTACACTACTTTCACCGTTTATTGCTCGGTCATGCAACTTACCACCCAAATGAATTTTACCTCCATTTCTTCTCACTAATAAGATTTTCTTTTTGGATAGATTTCAAGTAGGCCTCAAATACCACAAACTAGTTATTTTCAGAATGGCAAATTTGGGAATGCTTTTTCAACCCAGAGCAAAAAGTCTGCTTTGACGGTCACTACAAATAACTTGACCAGCTAAAACTGTGCAGATTTGGTTGAATAGAGATGTGAGACCTGTTTTTTTTTTGCGGTGTGTGACAGTTATAGGTTTAATCACAGAATGACACTTCTATCAGCGTGTGTCTTAGGTTTTTCTGAATGACACTATCAATAACTTCAATGTAAGATTTTCTTTTTGGGATAGATTTCAAGTAGGCCTGAAATACCACAAACTAGTTATTTTCAGAATGGCAAATTTGGGAATGCTTTTTCAACCCAGAACAAAAAGTCTGCTTTGACGGTCACTACAAATAACTTGACCAGCTAAAACTGTGCAGATTTGGTTGAATAGAGATGTAAGACCTGTTTTTTTTTGCGCTGTGTGACAGTTATAGGTTTAATCACAGAATGACACTTCTATCAGCACGCTAGCGTGTGTCTTAGGTTTTTCTGAATGACACTATCAATAACTTCAATGTAAGATTTTCTTTTTGGGATAGATTTCAAGTAGGCCTCAAATACCACAAACTAGTTATTTTCAGAATGGCAAATTTGGGAATGCTTTTTCAACCCAGAACAAAAAGTCTGCTTTGACGGTCACTACAAATAACTTGACCAGCTAAAACTGTGCAGATTTGGTTGAATAGAGATGTGAGACCTGTTTTTTTTTGCGCTGTGTGACAGTTATAGGTTTAATCACAGAATGACACTTCTATCAGCACGCTAGCGTATGTCTTAGGTTTTTCTGAATGACACTATCAATAACTTCAATGTAAGATTTTCTTTTTGGGATAGATTTCAAGTAGGCCTGAAATACCACAAACTAGTTATTTTCAGAATGGCAAATTTGGGAATGCTTTTTCAACCCAGAACAAAAAGTCTGCTTTGACGGTCACTACAAATAACTTGACCAGCTAAAACTGTGCAGATTTGGTTAAATAGAGATGTGAGACCTGTTTTTTTTTTTGCACTGTGTGACAGTTATAGGTTTAATCACAGAATGACACTTCTATCAGCACGCTAGCGTGTGTCTTAGGTTTTTCTGAATGACACTATCAATAACTTCAATGTAAGATTTTCTTTTTGGGATAGATTTCAAGTAGGCCTGAAATACCACAAACTAGTTATTTTCAGAATGGCAAATTTGGGAATGCTTTTTCAACCCAGAACAAAAAGTCTGCTTTGACGGTCACTACAAATAACTTGACCAGCTAAAACTGTGCAGATTTGGTTGAATAGAGATGTGAGACCTGTTTTTTTTTGCGCTGTGTGACAGTTATAGGTTTAATCACAGAATGACACTTCTATCAGCACGCTAGCGTGTGTCTTAGGTTTTTCTGAATGACACTATCAATAACTTCAATGTAAGATTTTCTTTTTGGGATAGATTTCAAGTAGGCCTGAAATACCACAAACTAGTTATTTTCAGAATGGCAAATTTGGGAATGCTTTTTCAACCCAGAACAAAAAGTCTGCTTTGACGGTCACTACAAATAACTTGACCAGCTAAAACTGTGCAGATTTGGTTGAATAGAGATGTGAGACGTGTTTTTTTTTTGCGCTGTGTGACAGTTATAGGTTTAATCACAGAATGACACTTCTATCAGCACGCTAGCGTGTGTCTTAGGTTTTTCTGAATGACACTATCAATAACTTCAATGTAAGATTTTCTTTTTGGGATAGATTTCAAGTAGGCCTGAAATACCACAAACTAGTTATTTTCAGAATGGCAAATTTGGGAATGCTTTTTCAACCCAGAACAAAAAGTCTGCTTTGACGGTCACTACAAATAACTTGACCAGCTAAAACTGTGCAGATTTGGTTGAATAGAGATGTGAGACCTGTTTTTTTTTTGCGGTGTGTGACAGTTATAGGTTTAATCACAGAATGACACTTCTATCAGCGTGTGTCTTAGGTTTTTCTGAATGACACTATCAATAACTTCAATGTAAGATTTTCTTTTTGGGATAGATTTCAAGTAGGCCTGAAATACCACAAACTAGTTATTTTCAGAATGGCAAATTTGGGAATGCTTTTTCAACCCAGAACAAAAAGTCTGCTTTGACGTTCACTACAAATAACTTGACCAGCTAAAACTGTGCAGATTTGGTTGAATAGAGATGTAAGACCTGTTTTTTTTTGCGCTGTGTGACAGTTATAGGTTTAATCACAGAATGACACTTCTATCAGCACGCTAGCGTGTGTCTTCGGTTTTTCTGAATGACACTATCAATAACTTTAATGTAAGATTTTCTTTTTGGGATAGATTTCAAGTAGGCCTCAAATACCACAAACTAGTTATTTTCAGAATGGCAAATTTGGGAATGCTTTTTCAACCCAGAACAAAAAGTCTGCTTTGACGGTCACTACAAATAACTTGACCAGCTAAAACTGTGCAGATTTGGTTGAATAGAGATGTGAGACCTGTTTTTTTTTGCGCTGTGTGACAGTTATAGGTTTAATCACAGAATGACACTTCTATCAGCACGCTAGCGTATGTCTTAGGTTTTTCTGAATGACACTATCAATAACTTCAATGTAAGATTTTCTTTTTGGGATAGATTTCAAGTAGGCCTGAAATACCACAAACTAGTTATTTTCAGAATGGCAAATTTGGGAATGCTTTTTCAACCCAGAACAAAAAGTCTGCTTTGACGGTCACTACAAATAACTTGACCAGCTAAAACTGTGCAGATTTGGTTAAATAGAGATGTGAGACCTGTTTTTTTTTTTGCACTGTGTGACAGTTATAGGTTTAATCACAGAATGACACTTCTATCAGCACGCTAGCGTGTGTCTTAGGTTTTTCTGAATGACACTATCAATAACTTCAATGTAAGATTTTCTTTTTGGGATAGATTTCAAGTAGGCCTGAAATACCACAAACTAGTTATTTTCAGAATGGCAAATTTGGGAATGCTTTTTCAACCCAGAACAAAAAGTCTGCTTTGACGGTCACTACAAATAACTTGACCAGCTAAAACTGTGCAGATTTGGTTGAATAGAGATGTGAGACCTGTTTTTTTTTTGCGGTGTGTGACAGTTATAGGTTTAATCACAGAATGACACTTCTATCAGCGTGTGTCTTAGGTTTTTCTGAATGACACTATCAATAACTTCAATGTAAGATTTTCTTTTTGGGATAGATTTCAAGTAGGCCTGAAATACCACAAACTAGTTATTTTCAGAATGGCAAATTTGGGAATGCTTTTTCAACCCAGAACAAAAAGTCTGCTTTGACGTTCACTACAAATAACTTGACCAGCTAAAACTGTGCAGATTTGGTTGAATAGAGATGTAAGACCTGTTTTTTTTTGCGCTGTGTGACAGTTATAGGTTTAATCACAGAATGACACTTCTATCAGCACGCTAGCGTGTGTCTTCGGTTTTTCTGAATGACACTATCAATAACTTTAATGTAAGATTTTCTTTTTGGGATAGATTTCAAGTAGGCCTCAAATACCACAAACTAGTTATTTTCAGAATGGCAAATTTGGGAATGCTTTTTCAACCCAGAACAAAAAGTCTGCTTTGACGGTCACTACAAATAACTTGACCAGCTAAAACTGTGCAGATTTGGTTGAATAGAGATGTGAGACCTGTTTTTTTTTGCGCTGTGTGACAGTTATAGGTTTAATCACAGAATGACACTTCTATCAGCACGCTAGCGTATGTCTTAGGTTTTTCTGAATGACACTATCAATAACTTCAATGTAAGATTTTCTTTTTGGGATAGATTTCAAGTAGGCCTGAAATACCACAAACTAGTTATTTTCAGAATGGCAAATTTGGGAATGCTTTTTCAACCCAGAACAAAAAGTCTGCTTTGACGGTCACTACAAATAACTTGACCAGCTAAAACTGTGCAGATTTGGTTAAATAGAGATGTGAGACCTGTTTTTTTTTTTTTCACTGTGTGACAGTTATAGGTTTAATCACAGAATGACACTTCTATCAGCACGCTAGCGTGTGTCTTAGGTTTTTCTGAATGACACTATCAATAACTTCAATGTAAGATTTTCTTTTTGGGATAGATTTCAAGTAGGCCTGAAATACCACAAACTAGTTATTTTCAGAATGGCAAATTTGGGAATGCTTTTTCAACCCAGAACAAAAAGTCTGCTTTGACGGTCACTACAAATAACTTGACCAGCTAAAACTGTGCAGATTTGGTTGAATAGAGATGTGAGACCTGTTTTTTTTTGCGCTGTGTGACAGTTATAGGTTTAATCACAGAATGACACTTCTATCAGCACGCTAGCGTGTGTCTTAGGTTTTTCTGAATGACACTATCAATAACTTCAATGTAAGATTTTCTTTTTGGGATAGATTTCAAGTAGGCCTGAAATACCACAAACTAGTTATTTTCAGAATGGCAAATTTGGGAATGCTTTTTCAACCCAGAACAAAAAGTCTGCTTTGACGGTCACTACAAATAACTTGACCAGCTAAAACTGTGCAGATTTGGTTGAATAGAGATGTGAGACGTGTTTTTTTTTTGCGCTGTGTGACAGTTATAGGTTTAATCACAGAATGACACTTCTATCAGCACGCTAGCGTGTGTCTTAGGTTTTTCTGAATGACACTATCAATAACTTCAATGTAAGATTTTCTTTTTGGGATAGATTTCAAGTAGGCCTGAAATACCACAAACTAGTTATTTTCAGAATGGCAAATTTGGGAATGCTTTTTCAACCCAGAACAAAAAGTCTGCTTTGACGGTCACTACAAATAACTTGACCAGCTAAAACTGTGCAGATTTGGTTGAATAGAGATGTGAGACCTGTTTTTTTTTGCGCTGTGTGACAGTTATAGGTTTAATCACAGAATGACACTTCTATCAGCACGCTAGCGTGTGTCTTAGGTTTTTCTGAATGACACTATCAATAACTTCAATGTAAGATTTTCTTTTTGGGATAGATTTCAAGTAGGCCTGAAATACCACAAACTAGTTATTTTCAGAATGGCAAATTTGGGAATGCTTTTTCAACCCAGAACAAAAAGTCTGCTTTGACGGTCACTACAAATAACTTGACCAGCTAAAACTGTGCAGATTTGGTTGAATAGAGATGTGAGACGTGTTTTTTTTTTGCGCTGTGTGACAGTTATAGGTTTAATCACAGAATGACACTTCTATCAGCACGCTAGCGTGTGTCTTAGGTTTTTCTGAATGACACTATCAATAACTTCAATGTAAGATTTTCTTTTTGGGATAGATTTCAAGTAGGCCTGAAATACCACAAACTAGTTATTTTCAGAATGGCAAATTTGGGAATGCTTTTTCAACCCAGAACAAAAAGTCTGCTTTGACGGTCACTACAAATAACTTGACCAGCTAAAACTGTGCAGATTTGGTTGAATAGAGATGTGAGACCTGTTTTTTTTTTGCGGTGTGTGACAGTTATAGGTTTAATCACAGAATGACACTTCTATCAGCGTGTGTCTTAGGTTTTTCTGAATGATACTATCAATAACTTCAATGTAAGATTTTCTTTTTGGGATAGATTTCAAGTAGGCCTGAAATACCACAAACTAGTTATTTTCAGAATGGCAAATTTGGGAATGCTTTTTCAACCCAGAACAAAAAGTCTGCTTTGACGTTCACTACAAATAACTTGACCAGCTAAAACTGTGCAGATTTGGTTGAATAGAGATGTAAGACCTGTTTTTTTTTGCGCTGTGTGACAGTTATAGGTTTAATCACAGAATGACACTTCTATCAGCACGCTAGCGTGTGTCTTCGGTTTTTCTGAATGACACTATCAATAACTTTAATGTAAGATTTTCTTTTTGGGATAGATTTCAAGTAGGCCTCAAATACCACAAACTAGTTATTTTCAGAATGGCAAATTTGGGAATGCTTTTTCAACCCAGAACAAAAAGTCTGCTTTGACGGTCACTACAAATAACTTGAC